>NW_027330606.1:0-90840 GCF_022965805.1 Primulina eburnea
TACCCTTATTAGTCCTAGACAACCCCAAAATAAAGTCCATATAAATGTCAATCCAAGTTCTTTTTAAGAATAGCACGCAAAAGTGTTCCCAAAGTTCTATTGACACCTTCAGTTTGTCCATCCGTTTGAGGATGACAAGTAGTAGAAAACAACAATTTGGTGCCAGGTTTAGCCCATAAAGTCTTCCAAAAGTAACTCAAGAATTTAACATCGCGAACAGAAACAATAGTCCTAGGCATGCCATGCAACCTAACGACTTCTCTAAAAAACAAATCCGCAATGTTTGAACCGTCATCGGTTTTATGACAAGCTATAAAATGTGCCATCTAAGAGAATCTATCCACAACAACAAAAATAGAATCCCTCCCCTTCTTAGTCCAAGGCAACCCCAAAATAAAGTCCAGAGAAATTTCAATCCAAGTTCTTTTTGAGAATAGCACGCAAAAGTGTTCCCAAAGTTCTATTGACAACTTCAGTTTGTCCATCCGTTTGAGGATGACAAGTAGTAGAAAACAACAATTTTGTGTCATGTTTAGCCCATAAAGTCTTCCAAAAGTAACTCAAGATTTTAACATCGCAACAAGAAACAATATTCATAGACACGCCATGCAACCTAACGACTTCTCTAAAAAACAAATCCGCAATGTTTGAAGCATCATCGGTTTTATGACAAGCTATAAAATGTGCCATCTTAGAGAATCTATCCACAACAACAAAAATAGAATCCCTACCCTTCTTAGTCCTAGGCAACCCCAAAATAAAGTCCATAGAAATGTCAATCCAAGTTCCTTTAAGAATAGCACGCAAAAGTGTTCCCAAAGTTCTATTGACAACTTCAGTTTGTCCATCCGTTTGAGGAAGACAAGTAGTAGAAAACAACAATTTTGTGCCAAGTTTAGCCCATAAAGTCTTCTAAAAGTAACTCAAGAATTTAACATCGCGGCCAGAAACAATAGTCCTAGGCATGCCATGCAACCTAACATTTTATATGGACTTTATAAAATTTTCCATCTTAGAGAATCTATCCACAACAACAAAAATAGAATCCCTCTCCTTCTTAGTCCTAGGCAACCCCAAAATAAAGTCCATATAAATGTCAATCCAAGTTCTTTTTAAGAATAACACGCAAAAGTGTTCCCAAAGTTCTATTGACAACTCAGTTTGTCCATCCGTTTGAGGATGACAAGTAGTAGAAAACAACAATTTTTTGCCAAGTTTATCCCATAAAGTCTTCTAAAAGTAACTCAAGATTTTAACATCGCGACCAGAAACAATAGTCATAGGCATGCCATGCAAGCTAACGACTTCTCTAAAGAGCAAATCCGCAATGTTTGAAGCATCATCGGTTTTATGACAAGCTATAAAATGTGCCATCTTAGAGAATCTATCCACAACAAAAAAATAGAATCCCTACCCTTCTTAGTCCTAGGCAACCCCAAAATAAAGTCCATAGAAATGTCAATCCAAGTTCTTTTTAAGAATAGCACACAAAAGTGTTCCCAAAGTTCTATTGACAACTTCAGTTTGTCCATCTGTTTGAGGATGACGAGTAGTAGAAAACAAAAATTTTGTGCCAGGTTTAGCCCATAAAGTCTTCCAAAAGTAACTCAAGATTTTAACATCGCGACCAGAAACAATAGTCATAGACATGCCATGCTACCTAACGACTTCTCTAAAGAAAAAATCCGCAATGTTTGAAACATCATCGGTTTTATGACAAGCTATAAAATGTGCCATCTTAGAGAATCTATCCACAACAACAAAAATAGAATCCCTACCCTTCTTAGTCCTAGGCAACCCCAAAATATAGTCCATAGAAATGTCAATCCAAGTTCTTTTTAAGAATAGCACGCAAAAGTGTTCCCAAAGTTCTATTGACAACTTCAGTTTGTCCATCCGTTTGAGGATGACAAGTAGTAAAAAACAACAATTTTGTGCCAAGTTTAGCCCATAAAGTCTTCTAAAAAAGTAACTCAAGAATTTAACATCGCGGCCAGAAACAATAGTCCTAGGCATGCCATGCAACCTAACATTTTATATGGACTTTATAAAATGTGCCATCTAAGAGAATCTATCCACAACAACAAAAATAGAATCCCTCCCCTTCTTCGTCCTAGGCAACCCCAAAATAAAGTCCATAGAAATGTCAATCCAAGTTCTTTTTTAGAATAGCACGCAAAAGTGTTCCCAAAGTTCTATTGACAACTTCAGTTTGTCCATCCTGTTTGAGGATGACAAGTAGTAGAAAACAACAATTTTGTGCCAAGTTTAGCCCATAAAGTCTTCCAAAAGTAACTCAAGATTTAACATCGCGAACAGAAACAATAGTCCTAGGCATGCCATGCAACCTAACGACTTCTCTAAAGAACAAATCCGCAATGTTTGAAGCATCATCGGTTTTATGACAAGCTATAAAATGTGCCATCTTAGAGAATCTATCCACAACAAAAAAATAGAATCCCTACCCTTCTTAGTCCTAGGCAACCCCAAAATAAAGTCCATAGAAATGTCAATCCAAGTTATTTTTAAGAATAGCACGCAAAAGTGTTCCCAAAGTTCTATTGACAACTTCAGTTTGTCCATCCATTTGAGGATGACGAGTAGTAGAAAACAAAAATTTTGTGCCAGGTTTAGCCCATAAAGTCTTCAAAAGTAACTCAAGAATTTAACATCGCGAACAGAAACAATAGTCCTAGGCATTCCATGCAACCAAACAACTTCTCTAAAAAACAAATCCGCAATTTTTGAAGCATCATCGGTTTTATGACAAGCTATAAAATGTGCCATCTAAGAGAATCTATCCACAACAACAAAAATTAAATCCCTCCCCTTCTTCGTCCTAGGCAACCCCAAAATAAAGTCCATAGAAATGTCAATCCAAGTTCTTTTTAAGAATAGCACGCAAAAGTGTTCCCAAAGTTCTATTGACAACTTCAGTTTGTCCATCTGTTTGATGATAACAAGTAGTAGAAAACAACAATTTTGTACCAAGTTTAGCCCATAAAGTCTTCCAAAAGTAACTCAAGATTTAACATCGCGACCAGAAACAATAGTCATAGGCATGCCATGCAACCTAACGACTTTTCTAAAGAATAAATCCGCAATGTTTGAAGCATTATCGGTTTTATGACAAGCTATAAAATGTGCCATCTAAGAGAATCTATCCACAACAACAAAAATAGAATCCCTCCCATTCTTAGTCCAAGGCAACCCCAAAATAAAGTCCAGAGAAATTTCAATCCAAGTTCTTTTTGAGAAAAGCACGCAAAAGTGTTCCCAAAGTTCTATTGACAACTTCAGTTTGTCCATCCGTTTGAGGATGACAAGTAGTAGAAAACAACAATTTTGTGTCATGTTTAGCCCATAAAGTCTTCCAAAAGTAACTCAAGATTTTAACATCGCGACCAGAAACAATAGTCATAGACATGCCATGCTACCTAACGACTTCTCTAAAGAACAAATCCGCAATGTTTAAAGCATCATCGGTTTTATGACAAGCTATAAAATGTGCCATCTTAGAGAATCTATCCACAACAACAAAAATAGAATCCCTACCCTTCTTAGTCCTAGGCAACCCCAAAATATAGTCCATAGAAATGTCAATCCAAGTTCTTTTTAAGAATAGAACGCAAAAGTGTTCCCAAAGTTCTATTGACAACTTCAGTTTGTCCATCCGTTTGAGGATGACAAGTAGTAAAAAACAACAATTTTGTGCCAAGTTTAGCCCATAAAGTCTTCTAAAAGTAACTCAAGAATTTAACATCGCGGCCAGAAACAATAGTCCTAGGCATGCCATGCAACCTAACATTTTATATGGACTTTATAAAATTTTCCATCTTAGAGAATCTATCCACAACAACAATAATAGAATCCCTCTCCTTCTTAGTCCTAGGCAACCCCAAAATAAAGTCCATATAAATGTCAATCCAAGTTCTTTTTAAGAATAACACGCAAAAGTGTTCCCAAAGTTCTATTGACAACTCAGTTTGTCCATCCGTTTGAGGATTACAAGTAGTAGAAAACAACAATTTTTTGCCAAGTTTATCCCATAAAGTCTTCTAAAAGTAACTCAAGAATTTAACATCACGACCAAAAACAATAGTCTTAGGCATGCCATGCAACCTAATGACTTCTCTAAAGAACAAATCCGCAATGTTTGAAGCATCATCGGTTTTATGACAAGCTATAAAATGTGCCATCTTAGAGAATCTATCCACAACAACAAAAATAGAATCCCTCCCCTTCTTAGTCCTAGGCAACCCCAAAATAAAGTCCATAGAAATGTCAATCCAAGTTCTTTTTAAAAACAGCACGCAAAAGTGTTCCCAAAGTTCTATTGACAAATTCAGTTTGTCCATCCGTTTGAGGATGACAAGTAGTAGAAAACAACAATTTTGTGTCAGGTTTAGCCCATAAAGTCTTCCAAAAGTAACTCAATAATTTAACATCGCGAACAGAAACAATAGTCCTAGGCATGCCATGCAACCTAACGACTTCTCTAAAGAACAAATCCGCAATGTTTGAAGCATCATCGGTATTATGACAAGCTATAAAATGTGCCATCTAAGCGAATCTATCCACAACAACAAAAATAGAATCCCTCCCCTTCTTCGTCCTACGCAACCCCAAAATAAAGTCCATAGAAATGTCAATCCAAGTTCTATTTAAGAATACCACGCAAAAGTGTTCCCAAAGTTCTATTGACAACTTCAGTTTGTCCATCTGTTTGAGGATGACAAGTAGTAGAAAACAAAAATTTTGTGCCAAGTTTAGCCCATAAAGTCTTCTAAAAGTAACTCAAGATTATAACATCGCGAGCAGAAACAATAGTCATAGGCATGCCATGCAAGCTAACGACTTCTCTAAAGAACAAATCCGCAATGTTTGAAGCATCATCGGTTTTATGACAAACTATAAAATGTGCCATCTTAGAGAATCTATCCACAACAACAAAAATAGAATCCCTACCCTTCTTAGTCCTAGGCAACCCCAAAATAAAGTCCGTAGAAATGTCAATCCAAGTTTTTTTAAGAATAGCACGCAAAAGTGTTCCCAAAGTTCTATTGACAACTTCAGTTTGTCCATCCGTTTGAGGATGACAAGTAGTAGAAAACAACAATTTTGTGCCAAGTTTAGCCCATAAAGTCTTCTAAAAGTAACTCAAGAATTTAACATCGCGACCAGAAACAATAGTCCTAGGCATGCCATGCAACCTAACATTTTATATGGACTTTATAAAATGTGCCATCTTAGAGAATCTATCCACAACAACAAAAATAGAATCCCTCTCCTTCTTAGTCCTAGGCAACCCCAAAATAAAGTCCATATAAATGTCAATCCAAGTTCTTTTTAAGAATAACACGCAAAAGTGTTCCAAAGTTCTATTGACAACTTCAATTTGTCCATCCGTTTGAGGATGGCAAGTAGTAGAAAACAACAATTTTTTGCCAAGTTTATCCCATAAAGTCTTCTAAAAGTAACTCAAGAATTTAACATCGCGACCAGAAACAATAGTCCTAGGCATGCCATGCAACCTAATGACTTCTCTAAAGAACAAATCCGCAATGTTTGAAGCATCATCGGTTTTATGACAAGCTATAAAATGTGCCATCTTAGAGAATCTATCCACAACAACAAAAATATAATCTCTCCCCTTCTTCGTCCTAGGCAACCCCAAAATAAAGTCCATAGAAATGTCAATCCAAGTTCTTTTTAAGAATAGCACGCAAAAGTGTTCCCAAAGTTCTATTGACTACTTCAGTTTGTCCATCCGTTTGAGGATGACAAGTAGTAGAAAACAACAATTTTGTGCCAAGTTTAGCCCATAAAGTCTTCTAAAAGTAACTCAAGAATTTAACATCGCGACCAGAAACAATAGTCCTAGGCATGCCATGCAACCTAACATTTTATATGGACTTTATAAAATGTGCCATCTTAGAGAATCTATCCACAACAACAAAAATAGAATCCCTCTCCTTCTTAGTCCTAGGCAACCCCAAAATAAAGTCCATATAAATGTCAATCCAAGTTCTTTTTAAGAATAACACGCAAAAGTGTTCCCAAAGTTCTATTGACAACTTCAGTTTGTCCATCCGTTTGAGGATGACAAGTAGTAGAAAACAACAATTTTTTGCCAAGTTTATCCCATAAAGTCTTCTAAAAGTAACTCAAGAATTTAACATCGCGACCAGAAACAATAGTCCTAGGCATGCCATGCAACCTAACGACTTCACTAAAGAACAAATCCGCAATGTTTGAAGCATCATCGATTTTATGACAAGCTATAAAATGTGCCATCTAAGAGAATCTATCCACAACAACAAAAATAGAATCCCTCCCCTTCTTCGTCCTAGGCAACCCCAAAATAAAGTCCAGAGAAATGTCAATCCAAGTTCTTTTTAAGAATAGCACGCAAAAGTGTTCCCAAAGTTCTATTTACAACTTCAGTTTGTCCATCCGTTTGAGGATGACAAGTAGTAGAAAACAACAATTTTGTGCCAGGTTTAGCCCATAAAGTCTTCCAAAAGTAACTCAAGAATTTAACATCGCGAACAGAAACAATAGTCCTAGGCATGCCATGCAACCTAACGACTTCTCTAAAAAACAAATACGCAATGTTTGAACCATCATCGGTTTTATGACAAGCTATAAAATGTGCCATCTAAGAGAATCTATCCACAACAACAAAAATAGAATCCCTCCCCTTCTTAGTCCAAGGCAACCCCAAAATAAAGTCCAGAGAAATTTCAATCCAAGTTCTTTTTGAGAAAAGCACGCAAAAGTGTTCCCAAAGTTCTATTGACAACTTCAGTTTGTCCATCCGTTTGAGGATGACAAGTATTAAAAAACAACAATTTGTGCCAAGTTTAGCCCATAAAGTCTTCTAAAAGTAACCCAAGAATTTAACATCGCGACCAGAAACAATAGTCCTAGGCATGCCATGCAACCTAACATTTTATATGGACTTTATAAAATGTGCCATCTTAGAGAATCTATCCACAACAACAAAAATAGAATCCCTCTCCTTCTTAGTCCTAAGCAACCCTAAAATAAAGTCCATATAAATGTCAATCCAAGTTCTTTTTAAGAATAACACGCAAAAGTGTTCCCAAAGTTCTATTGACAACTTCAGTTTGTCCATCCGTTTGAGGATGACAAGTAGTAGAAAACAACAATTTTTTGCCAAGTTTATCCCATAAAGTCTTCTAAAAGTAACTCAAGAATTTAACATCGCGACCAGAAACAATAGTCCTAGGCTGAAAGCGCACCCGTTACGGTGGCCGGAAGCGAAACGGAAGTCAAAATTTTAAAATTTAGCATGAAATTTTCGGCCACCCTAGGTTTAATGTAATATTTACAAAATAAAACATACATAGAATGTTTTAGAATTTACCTATCAACCACCCAAGGTTGATGATGGCACCAACTTAGTTGACTAGCAACTAAGCTCTTGAAATGGATGACAATCTACAAGCACACCTCCTTTCCTTCAAGAATTAGGCCCACCACTAAGCAAGGTAAAACCCCTCTTGATTTGCACTAGAAAATCAAGAGGATTTTTCAATGAGAAGGTTTTATTCTCCAAGAAAAATGAAGAACAAAAGAGAGAAAAATTTGAGAGTATTTTTGGGAGGAGGTTTCGGCCAAGTTGAGAATGAGAGAGGGGGGAGAAAATTTTTCTTGGTTTTGTGTAAAGTTGTCTTGCATGCCATGCAATATTTTATTCAAAAGTATTCTCCACCCCTTGGTCTCCCAAGCATGCAAACCCTAGTATATTTTGCATGTGGGCTTGTAACTTTTACAAGGCCCATGGAATTTTAATTGTCTCAAACAATTTTGGGCCCAATTAAACTTTACTTGATTTTACTCAAGCCCAATAGTTAAATAATTAATTCCAATTGGGCTCTACAAGGCCCAATGTTATTTAATTAATCCAACACTTGAATTAATTTAATTATTTGGACTCTACTAGGCCCACTAGTGATTAATTAATTCAACACTTGAATTAATTTAATTTAGTCCATAATAATCTTTATGAAAATCACAATTTTCAAAAACATTAGTCACTTGGCCAAATTTTAATTTAGGAACATTTCCATAAATTAAAATTTATATTTCTCTCATAGAAGTCATACTTCTATTATACTTTACACTTATAAACACATTTACAACACATTGAACTATTTTACTTCTCATCGGGATTTACAAAGCTAGTACTTGTGTGGCCCTCAATGGTTCATTGATACAACTAGCCGTGGGTTCACATCTCTATGTGATTCGGACTAAACATGTCCTTATTCGAGCATACCCCAAGTGCTCCATTCTTACTTATCAACTCCTTGATAGTAAGAACGTCAGAACTCAAGTGTGATAGTACCCAACCAATCACGTTAAACGCCTAGCAGCATCGTTTACGTGATTCCCTAGGTATCACATGATAGTGCCTGCAAGAACCATTCAATTATGGTTAGCGTACAGTACGGTCCCTTCAACTCATATATCCCGACCGATTCGACAACTATCGGTTTATCGAGAGTTGTCAATGAATCGATACTATGTGTCATGTTGTGGTTGCATCGATGGTGTAATCTATGAAACCCCTTTCATAATTACCACCATACTCTGATCAGAGATTTCAACCCACACATACATGAAAAACACATAGGATATCCATACCCGTCGGTAAGCGGTGAATCCCCGGCTACAATGCATCGACTCCTATATGTTTCGCCGTAACACCCAACCTTGCCACCTGACGACTCCAGAAGAGTCGGTAAACAAGTCAAAGTGAAACGCTAGCACATAGAGTCTCAATGTTGTCCCGGGTCATAAGGACTAATGGTGTACAACCATAAACTAGGACGTTTCCACTCGATAAGTGAGAACCACTTGGAAAGTCCTTTATAGAGGGTTGTTCAGTGCACTCTACAAGGAGCACCTATCTGCATGCTCGGACATCACAATGCCCCCTACCAATGAAACATGGTACTCACATCGCAGATACTAGTCTCTAACTCGAGCGGCCTATATCCTTCTTAGTGGCGGCTGAATCGACTAGGAACCGTTTAGAATATACAGTATTACAAATCTGAGTTTCATGATACTCATCATATGAGCATCTCATATTCTTTCTACTATTTGTATATTCAAGGACTTTATCTATGCAACTCGCATGGGTATAAAGATAAAGATGCGCCAAATTAATAAATTCAAATATTATTAAAATAAAGATCGTTTAATACAAAGAGTTTCATCGTGAACAGTCGGCCAACACTTGCTCGACGTGCACCTACTCTAACAATCTCCCACTTGCACTAGAGCCAACTACCCATATACTTAAGACCCATTGATTCGCGATGCTTCTCGAATGATGGTCCTGGTAAAGGCTTAGTTAGTGGATCAGCAACATTATCTGCGGAGCCGACTTTGTCGATCGACACTTCTCCTCGTTCCACGATCTCTCTGAGGATGTGGTACTTTCTCAATACGTGTTTGGACTTCTGATGAGACCTTGGCTCCTTCGCCTGAGCTATGGCTCCCGTGTTGTCGCACATCACCGGGATAGGAGCAACTCCATTTGGAATGACGCCCAACTCTTGGACGAAATTCCTAATCCAAACAGCCTCCATTGCTGCAGCCGATGCAGCAATGTATTCTGCCTCAGTGGTGGAATCCGCAGTACTGTCTTGCTTGGAACTCTTCCAAGAGATAGTACCACCATTGAGCATGAATATGAATCCGGAGGTTGACTTCGAGTCATCAACATCGCTTTGGAAGCTAGAGTCGGTATAGCCTTCCAATTTTAGTTCTCCACCCCCATAGACCAAAAACAACTTATTGGTCCTTCTAAAATACTTGAGGATGTCTTTCACAGCTTTCCAGTGTGGAAGACCAGGGTTGGATTGATATCTACGCACTACACTTAGTGCAAATGCCACGTCAGGACGTGTAGATATCATCCCATACATGATACTACCAATAGCCGAAGCATACGGAATTCGTGTCATCGCCGCTATCTCTGCATCAGTCTTGGGAGACATAGACTTGGATAGGGACACGCCATGACACATTGGTAGATGTCCTCTCTTGGACTCTTCCATCGAGAATCGCTTTACGATGGTATCAATGTATGTGGACTGGGTGAGACCAAGCAATCTTCTTGATCTATCTCTATAGATCTGTATTCCCAATACAAAAGATGCTTCACCCAAGTCCTGCATTGAGAACTTACTTGCTAACCATATCTTTGTTGATTGCAACATTCCTACATCATTCCCAATGAGTAGAATGTCATCAACATAAAGAACAAGGAATGTCACAGCACTCCCACTGACCTTCTTATATACACAGGGTTCCTCAGGATTCTTAGTAAAACCAAACTCTTTGATTGTACTATCGAATCTGAGGTTCCAGCTCCTCGATGCCTGCTTAAGACCATAAATAGATCTTTGAAGTTTGCATACCATATGCTCACTTCCGATAGATGTAAACCCTTCAGGTTGAGACATGTAAATTTCTTCCTTAATATCCCCATTAAGGAAGGCTGTCTTCACATCCATCTGCCGTATCTCATAATCATACCATGCAGCTATGGCTAGCAATATCCTAATGGACTTGAACATCGCAACTGGAGAAAAGGTTTCCTCATAGTCAACACCTTGCCTTTGAGTATACCCTTTTGCTACCAATCGCGCCTTGAAGGTCAATACCTTCCCATCCGCCCCAAGTTTCCTCTTGTAAATCCATTTACACCCTATGGGAACAGTTCCCTCAGGTGGATCCACAAGATTCCACACTTGGTTCGAATGCATGGAATTCATCTCAGATTACATTGCTTCAAGCCACTTGGATGAATCGGCATCCGATAACGCTTCCTTGAAGGTCCTTGGATCACATCCAAGATTAGGCTCATCATGGCCCTCTTCAAGAAGCAGACCATACCTCATAGGTGGTCTCGAGATCCTCTCGGATCTTCTAGGAGCTTGTATCTCCTCACTTGGCTTCTCGGGTGTGGGTTCTACAACTGTGGGTGTCTCTCGAACCTCTTCGAGTTCTATCATCTCGCCTTTTCTATCCAATAGAAATTCCTTTTCCAAAAAGATTGCGTTCCTAGAAACAAACACCTTTGTTTCTTGGGGATGATAGAAATAATATCCAACGGAATTCCTTGGATATCACACAAAGTAGCATAAAATGGATCGACTATCCAATTTATCTCCCACTGTCTGCTTCACATAAGCAGGACACCCCCATATTCTAAGATAAGAATATTTGGGAGGCTTACCCATCCATATCTCATATGGAGTCTTGTCAACTGCCTTTGTATGGACATTGTTCAACAACAGTGCCGCTGTTTCAAGCGCATATCCCCAAAAGGATGGCGGCAACTCCGTGAACCCCATCATAGACCGAACCATGTCCATCAAAGTCCGGTTACGACGCTCCGAAACACCATTCAACTGAGGTGTAGCGGGCGGAGTCCACTGCGAGAGAATCCCATTCTCTCTAAGATACTCTTGGAACTCGGCACTCAAGTACTCACCACCTCGATCCGATCGAAGTGTCTTGATGCTTCGTCCCAATTGTTTCTCTACTTCACTTCTGAATTCTTTGAACCTTTCAAAGGCTTCAGACTTGTATTTCATCAAATACACATACCCATACCTCGAAAAGTCATCGGTAAAGGTGATGAAGTAGGAATGTCCATGCTTAGTGGTGATGCTAAGCGGACCGCACACATCGGTGTGGATCAAATCCAATAACCCTTTGGCTCGCTCCGCATGGACCTTAAAGGGAATTTTGGTCATCTTTCCTTTTAGACAAGATTCACAAGTCGTGAGAGCATTAATATCGGACATATCAAACATGCCAACTCCCACTAGCTTGTTCATCCTTCTTAGGGAAATATGACCTAATCGAGCATGCCATAATTGTGCCGAATTAAGAGTATCTTGTTTGCGCTTATTTGTTGTTGTTATCGTTTGGACATTGTTAAGTGGAATATCTTTTAATTTTAAGGTATAGAGATTGTTTTCAAGTTCACCGGTACCAACTAAACATTCATTCTTGTAAATATTGCAAACACCTTTGCCAAATAAACAAGGAAATCCATCGATATCAAGCATAGGAATGGAAATAATGTTTTTAATCAAGTCTGGTACAAATAAAACATCTCTTAATACAAACTTAAAATCATTGTTCAAGATTAAAGTAACATCTCCAACAGCTTTGGCAGCAACCCTTGCTCCATTGCCCATCCTCAAGAAGGTCTCACCCTCTCGGAGCCTTCTACTTCTTCCCATCACCTGCAAATCATTACAGAGATGTGAGCCACAGCCGGTATCCAATACCCAAGAAGTAGAGTTAATCGAGATATTTACTTCAATAAAGAACATACCTTTGCCAGAACCCTTCTGCGCAAGATATTCCCTGCAGTTACGCCTCCAATGTCCAGGCTTCTTGCAGTGATGACAGATGTCAACTGTCTTCTCAGCCTTGGCAGGCGCGGCTGCCACTATGGGACTCGGAGTCTGCCTCTTCAAGGGCTCGTTCTTCTTGGGGCGCTTGAAAGAACGATTCTTTCCCTTCCCAGGTGGACCGGTCTTCGTGCCAGATGAAGAGCCCACATAAAGAACCGGCTTCTCCTTCTTGATGGTGGACTCAAAAGTCACAAGCATGTTCACCAACTCTTCAAGGCTGGGCTCGAGCTTGTTCATATTGAAGTTCACGACAAAAGGATCGAAAGAGTTAGGTAGCGACAGCAGCAGCACATCCGTGGTCAACTCAGATGGCAAGATCAAATCCATGCCAACAAGCTTGTCCACGAGCCCTATCAACTTTAGGCCATGCTCATGGACCGAAGTCCCATCTCGCATGCGTAAAGTGATGAGCTCCTTTACTGTGGCATGCCTCAAAGGCCGAGTTTGCTCACCGAAGAGCTCCTTGAGGTGCATATGAATGTCAGCAGCATTCTTAGCATCCTCGAATCGCCTTTGCAGCTCATCGTTCATCGAAGCCTGCATATAACACCTCGCCTTCAAGTCATGGTCGCACCAATCCTTGTAGGTCTGCAATTCCTCAGGAGTGCAGCTGGTCGGAGCCTCAGCAGGGGGCGACTCAGTCAGTGTGTATGCGATTTTCTCCGAGTTTAAGACAATCTTTAGATTTCTTAGCCAAGTGATATAGTTTGGTCCGGTTAGAACGTGTTTTTCGAGAATTACGGAAAACGGGTTGCGAATTGATGACATTGTCACAGATTTGTACTGAAAAGTAAAACAGATAAATGTTAATGACTATTTTAAAATATTTAATAAGATATAAAGTTTGGACTTTTACTTTATAAATTATCGCTCCCACTGTTTTGACATTTTCACTTCCCTCTAGTGAAAACGGGAAACACTTTCCTTAGTAGGTACGTAAGGTCCAATTAGCGAATTGTGATCCCGAATAATATCGGCCAATCACAATTCATAAAAGGTAGTTTCCAATTTCATCGCTATGCAACCCTCTATGTATACTTTTGTCTCACGTTTGATTAGGACCCAATAATATGACGTCGTTCATCTTCACGTGTCAAGCCTAACCCATCGATATTGAACCTTAATGGACGGTCGCCATGAGTTCCCTCAATAATATGATCCGAAATCATGGGAGTTCCACGTAGTTCACATCACCATGTCAATGGATGTCACAGCTTTCAGGCACCCAGGGCCCCCTCAATAATATGAGCCGAGCCCCGAGTACGGGTAGCGTTCATCATGCATCCATTGTCGATGGAAGACAAGGAAATTATAAACAAATTTATAATTCCCCTTTTCGGACTTCATATTAATTTTGAATCTTATTCAAAATGAGGGTTTTTAATTTTGAAAGGTCTCATCATTAATTTTATTTTAAAAAACTCGCCATGTTTGATCGTATGTTTGCCGGATTCATGCAACTTTGTTATTATCATAATAATAACGCACATACTCATTATTTATAACATATCATGCATATATTATAAATAGAAAACAGTACAAGGATGATCAATTGCCCCAATACTAATGGCCCGTGTGAGCTAAACACGGGCCTAGGTCCAATCCTAGGGTAAATGCAAGGGATGCAAATGCAACTACATTATTACGTTAGCATCCAATATTACATGTCTTCGATCTTTATAATCACCAAGGCCACCATCTTCCAATCCTTATCTTCCACTATTCTAATATTTACAATTAAATATCCATGGCACATAGGGATACATCTCATGGGGTGGGAACGGGCCATAAACCAAGCCCACTTTAAATTGATAATTATTACAATCATTCAACACAAATATCCTAGCATACACCTAGCAAATTGGGCTTGGGCTTTTGATCATCCTTCATGCATAATATCACATATCATACACCATCAATTAATTATCACTATAATTAATTGATCCAATATTATATATCTTGATCCAATCACTAA
Source organism: Primulina eburnea (assembly GCF_022965805.1). Taxonomy (NCBI): domain Eukaryota; kingdom Viridiplantae; phylum Streptophyta; class Magnoliopsida; order Lamiales; family Gesneriaceae; genus Primulina; species Primulina eburnea. The sequence goes on from NW_027330606.1 coordinate 14,455, forward strand.
CCGCCACAATTATAAATTAAATTAACAAAGTATACAAACTCCTTTGTCTACTTTCAAATTAATTTATTTATAATCGAATTTCTTGTAAATCACAATTTACTATAAAGAATTAAAGTCCTACTTCAATTATTTATTTTATGAGAAAATATGTGCAACAATTGTAAATTTAAACTTAAGGACCCAAAACTCATTTTTCCCAAAAAATACTTAGGCCCATTTAAATTTCACAAAATATGTTGACCATCTAATGGCCCAACAACACAAGGCCCATGACACTTGGGTTAACCAAAACACCTTTTGGTAACCCTAGCCGTCATTGCCGTCGTCGGAGCTCCGTCGCCGGATTCCGGCAACAAAAAAAAAATTTTTTTATTTAAAACTGGAATTTTCCGGGCAGCCTCCATATGCTGCCCGAAATTCTCGGGCAGCCCGAGACTACACGGGCAGCAGCAAGCTGCCCGAAATATTTTTTTTTTTTTTTGTTGTAAAATTTCGGCCCTTGTAATTTTTATGCACAAAAATTCTCAAGCGGTTAGAAATCGATCTCAACATAATATTATGCAAATATTACACAAAAACCGTAACCATAGCTCGGATACCACTTGAAAGCGGACCGGTTACGGTGGCCGGAAGCGCAACGAAAGTCAAAAATTTTAAAATTTAGCATGAAATTTTCGGCCACCCTAGGTTTAGTGTAATATTTATAAAATAAAACATACATAGGATGTTTTAGAATTTACCTATCAACCTCACAAGGTTGATGATGGCACCAACTTAGTTGACTAGCAACTAAGCTCTTGAAATGGATGACAATCTACAAGCACACCTCATTTCCTTCAAGAATTAGGCCCACCACTAAGCAAGGTAAAACCCATCTTGATTTGCACTAGATAATCAAGAGGATTTTTCAATGAGAAGGTTTTATTCTCCAAGAAAAATGAAGAACAAAAGAGAAAAAAATTTGAGAGTATTTTTGGGAGGAGGTTTCGGCCAAGTTGAGAATGAGAGAGGGGGGAGAAAATTTTTCTTGGTTTTGTGTAAAGTTGTCTTGCATACTATGCAATATTTTATTCAAAAGTATTCTCCACCCCTTGGTCTCCCAAGCATGCAAACCCTAGTATGTTTTGCATGTGGGCTTGTAACTTTTACAAGGCCCATGGACTTTTAATTGTCTCAAACAATTTTGGGCCCAATTGGGCTATACAAGGCCCAATGTTATTTAATTAATCCAACATTTGAATTAATTTAATTATTTGGACTCTACTAGGCCCACTAGTGATTAATTAATTCAACACTTGAATTAATTTAATTTAGTCCATAATAATGTTTATGAAAATCACAATTTTCAAAACATTAGTCACTTGGCCAAATTTTAATCTAGGAACATTTCCATAAATTAAAATTTATATTTCTCTCATAGAAGTCATACTTCTATTATACTTTTGTAATGCCCAAGATTTTGTATCATGTTAATCTGAGATTAGTGATTATTAGTGGACACGATTATAACCCGGACCAAGAAATAGGAAGAGCCATGAGGTGGGCCGAAAGTGTCTCGCCCGGGCGGAAGTTTTTGTCCGCTCGAGCGAGACGGAATTCTGAAAGAGGGCCGAGAGTTACTCGCTCGGGCGGAAGTTTGTGCTCGCCCGAGCGAGACTGCTTGAATTGCGAGGGCCGAGAGTTACTCGCCCGGGCGGAAACTTATGTCCGCCCGAGCGAGAGACGTAGTTGGCCAAGGACGAGCCACTTGCTTGGCTGCATGTCGTGTGTATATATATATATATATGTACATGCAATTCATTCTCAGAAACAAGAAACGGAAGCTCGGGGAAAGTTTAGCTTTTGATCTTAAATTCAATCGTGCGATCAATCCGTCCGTCTGATTTTGATTCTGACTTCGGTACCGAGTTCCTAGCAACGTAGGCTACAACTGGACGTAAGTTTTGCTACGTTTTGACATGCTTTGAAATTATGCTATTGTCAGAATTGAATGGAACTCATATATATTGTTCTTGACATAGTAGACATCATAGAATCGAAGTCAGATTAAGAAATAGACTGATTATGGAATTGTTATGATTTTCTGATTATAATCAGTTGATACCGGACAGATTTGGATTAGGGATTGATTAGAGATTGTATTGGATATGGGTTATGGATTGTAACTATTATCGGGTGAATTGGTATAGACGGGGATATTGGAATTGTACCGTTATGCCGTTGATTTTGAATTAAATCAAGAATTATCAGATTGTTATTGATTCGAGGGGTATATTGACATAAGATTATTTATATTGTCATTACCAGACAGACTGTGAATTCAGGACTTCGACTAAGCAGGAAATCGAGACTGCAACGAAAGGTATAAGTCAATGTGGTATTGGGAGATGGACTTGAGTCGGCTTGGACTTGAGTTTCCCTAAATCACATACTTTATTTATTGCATTGATATTTGCATTTATTTGATTAATATACTTGTGCTCTTGATATTTAGATGACAGGTATTAGTCGAACTGCCTTGTGACACACCGTGCCGGATAGTGGTGGTATCGCCACGGCACATTGCACGATGTCACAAGATAGGATGCTAGCGATAGGGCTACAGTCCATGACGGATAGGTCAGGACACTGGATGTATGGTTATATCAAGTAATGGAATCCATTACGGAATTCGATATAGGAACACCATATTTGGTTATATTAGAGTAAAGGGGTTGGAATTCTTCTATTACGGAATTCGATATAGGAATACCGGGGCACTGGTTATATCGAGTAATAGAAATTATGGTTCCCTCCTTTACGGAATTCGATATAGGAATACCACATCTGGAAACCGGGATCCCTAGACTAGGATTGAGTCTAGTCTTAAATGATGTAGCTACGAGTATTGTTTATGTTTCGGATTAAGATACATATTCATGTTACCTGATTACATGCTTTATATTTGTTTATATGATTGCATGTTTCATTGATTTATACTGGGAGTATATTCTCACCGGTTTATCCGGCTGTTGTCTTGTCTGTATGTGTACTTGACAACAGGTGGGACAGGTTCAGGGTCGAGGAGATGAAGAGCTAGATCGTGATTAGAGTGGTGGCACCGGACTTGGACTAGATGTAGGGTTAAACACTTGACTTTAGTTTTAAACCCTAGTTTGAATAAATGTTGAAATACAGGACTGGTATTTTATATATATACTGATATGTATATATGGTTTGATTTCACTACGTTCCGCATTTAAAAAAAAAAAAAAAATTTAGACCCTGTTTTCAATTGATTAATTAGTCCCATTTATGATTAAGAACTTGATTAGCGTCCGGGTCCCCACAACAGGTGGTATCAGAGCGATAGATCCTTGAGATTGAGATAGGAGCTAGTGAGCGGGGTAGAATGAGATTTTCTTTCCTTGCTTTTGATTGCTAGCATGTTTACCGCTTTAATACATGTTACCTGACTTATCTGCTAGTGATACGGTATTGTGTATTATTGGAATGGATCAGCTGTAAGATGATCCAGGGAGGCTTGAAACAGGATTATTGTTGGAACCGCTAACCCTTTTGGTTATCAGATATGCCTTCGAGGAGAATGCCAGAACAGGGGAGTACCTCGAATCCTCCCATGGATGTGACACCTACAGCAATGGAGAAATTGCTGAAACGGTTTCAGTCATTTCATCCACCGACTTTGAAAGGAACGGAGAACTCCGTGGATTGTGAAAGTTGGTTGGACGACATTGAATCACTGTTTGACTCTTTGGAGTATACGGAGGAAAAGAGGGCGAAACTGATAATACACCAGTTGCATGACGTTGCTAAACACTGGTGGATTACGACAAAAAGGGCATTGGAACAGCGAGCTACGGCAATTACCTGGAATGTGTTTAAGACTGAATTTTATCTACGGTTCTTTCCAGTTTCTTATAGGAAGGACAAGGGAGCCGAGTTTGCAAACCTGAAACAAGGCCAGTTGAACATTGAGGATTATGTGGCTAAGTTTTCGACACTGCTCCGATTTGCTCCCCACGTAGCTGAACATGATGAGGCCGTAGCAGACCAGTTCATAAATGGCCTAAATCCTGAGATTTTTACGCTGGTGAATACTGGGAGGCCCAACAATTTCACCGATGCCCTGAATAGAGCCAAGGGAGCCGAGGCAGGCCTGATGAGGCAGAAAGAGGCTTCGTTTGTGCTTCCAGCACCGGGACAGCAACCACCTCCTAGATTTGAAGGTGGCAGCAGCGGTAGCGGAAAGAAGGATTTCTTGAAGGCTAGAGGGAAGCAATTCAAGAAATCAGGGACTACCTCGTCCAGTTCGAGTGGCTCTAGACAGACCGGTCAGATCCAGAGCTATGCAGGACCATACTGTGGTACTTGTGGAGGGAGGCATTCCACAGATCAGTGCCGAGGAGTAGTTGGCAGCTGTCGTATCTGTAGACAGCAAGGACACTTTGCTCGAGTGTGTCCCCAGAGGAGTGCCCAGGGATCACAGGCTGCTGAGTCATCTGGATGAGCGGCTCAGACAGGTAGACGACCGTCTGCCGTGCACACTTTTCAGCCAGCACCGTCTACTCTGTCACAGCAGAGGCCAGGAGGGGGCCAGATCGTGAGCCAGCCTCCGAGACAGCAGGCCAGAGTTTTTGCTTTGACCGAGGAGCAGGCACAGGATGCACCTGATGATGTAGTTGCAGGTAACTGTTTTATTTCTGGTTATCCTGCTTACGTACTGATTGATACTGGTGCATCACATACTTTTATGTCTGAGCGATTTGCTTTAATGCATTCATTGCCTGTTGAGTCCTTAGCTACTGTAGTATCTGTCACGTCGCCGTTAGGAACAGGGTTGATATCGGTAAAATCTGTGAAATCGTGTATAATGCAGTACGATGGGCATACGATTGATTTAGACTGTATGGTTCTTGGTTTATCTGATTTTGATTGCATTGTCGGCATCGACATGTTGACCAAGTACCGAGCTACAGTCGATTGTTTCCACAAGATTGTTCGATTCAGACCTGAGATGGCTAAGGAGTGGAAATTTTATGGTAAGGGTTCTCGAGCGAGAATTCTTTAATATCTGCAATGAATATGACTCGATTATTGCAGAAGGGAGCGGATGGATTCCTGGTATATTCAGTTGACTTACTGAAAACGAGCCCAGCATTGGCAGATTTGCCAGTGGTGTGCGAGTTTGCTGATGTCTTTCCAGATGAGATTCCGGGATTGCCTCCGATTCGAGAGATAGACTTCAGCATTGAGCTAATGCCAGGAACAGTTCCGATTTCGAGAGCTCCTTACAGGATGGCACCGATCGAGTTGAAAGAATTGAAAGAACAGTTGGAGGATTTACTGGCCAAAGGATATATCAGACCGAGTGTATCTCCTTGGGGTGCTCCAGTACTGTTCGTGAGAAAGAAAGACGGGTCGATGAGACTTTGTATCGACTATAGGCAACTGAACAAGGCAACGGTAAAGAATAAATACCCCTTGCCTCGTATTGATGATCTGTTTGATCAGTTGCAAGGTTCATCTGTGTATTCCAAGATCGACTTGAGATCTGGATACCATCAACTGAGAGTCAGGGACTCTGATATCTCAAAGACAGCATTCAGAACGAGGTATGGACATTATGAGTTTATTGTCATGCCTTTTGGTTTGACGAATGCACCAGCGGTATTTATGGGATTGATGAACCGCGTCTTTCAGAAATACTTAGATGATTTTGTGATCATATTCATTGATGATATATTGATTTATTCAAAGAATATGATTGAGCATGTTAATCATCTGAGGACGGTGTTGAGAATTCTGAGAACTGAGAAGTTGTATGCAAAACTGTCGAAATGCGAGTTTTGGCTGAAACAGGTTGTGTTTTTGGGTCACATTATATCGGGAGACGGTATATCAGTTGATCCTAGTAAGGTTGAGGCAGTGATTTCTTGGCCGAGACCTACATCTGTGCCGGAAATTCGCAGTTTTATGGGTTTGGCAGGATATTACCGACGATTTATTCAAGATTTTTCGAGTATTGCCAAACCTGATTACACCGTTGACTCAGAAAAATGCCCCGTTTAATTGGTCTGAGGAATGTGAGACCAGTTTTCTTGAATTAAAGAAAAGATTAACCAGTGCGTCTGTGTTGACGATTCCTTCAGGTACTGGTGACTTTGTGGTTTATTGTGATGCATCTCACAGAGGGTTGGGATGTATACTGATGCAGCGAGGGCATGTCATTGCCTATGCCTCTAGACAATTGAAACCACATGAGACTCGTTACCCAATTCAGGATCTTGAATTGGCAGCCATAGTCTTTGCATTGAAGATATGGCGACATTATCTGTACGGTGAGAAATTCGAAATTTATTCTGATCATAAAAGCTTGAAATATCTGTTTTCGCAATCAGAATTGAATATGAGACAGCGAAGATGGCTGGATTTATTGAAAGATTTCGATTGTGAAATCAAGTATTATCCAGGGAAGTCCATTGCAGCAGCTGATGCACTGAGTCGAAAGGTATGTGCACTATCCTTATCGACGATTGGTGTATCGAATTTGATAGAAGACTGTTGTTTGTCTGGATTAGAATTTGAAACAGATTATGGACCGTTAAGACTTTATACGGTGCAAGTAGAACCAGAGCTGATTATGAGAATTAAGGCAGCTCAGCGAGGTGATCAGAATGTACAGAAATCAGTATCGATGGTAAGAGCAGGACATCGATCAGAGTATCAGGTACGTGATAACGTCTTGTATGTGAATAATCGCCTGGTTGTGCCGAATGTTTCAGATTTGAGACGACAGATATTGTCAGAAACGCACAACAGTCGATTCAGTATTCATCCTGGTGGCAGAAAAATGTATAATGATTTAAAGACACGGTATTGGTGGAAACAAATGAAATCTGATGTGACCGAATTTGTAGCCAAGTGTCTGAATTGCCAACAGGTGAAAGCTGAAAGAAAGAAACCAGGAGGATTGTTACAGAGTTTGTCCATTCCTGAATGGAAATGGGATCACATTTCCATGGATTTTGTGACACAGTTGCCGAGATCCTCCCGAGGTTGTGATGCGATTTGGGTCGTGATTGATCGATTGACCAAATCAGCATGTTTTATTCCATACAAGATGACGTACCGATATGATCAGATGGCTGATATTTATGTCAAGGAAGTGGTTAGATTGCACGGAGTGCCGAAGTCGATTGTTTCAGATCGTGATCCTCGATTTACTTCGCACTTCTGGCAGAGTTTACAGCAAGCTCTTGGTACGAAGTTACATTTGAGCACCGCATATCATCCACAGACCGATGGACAGTCAGAGCGAACTATCCAGACCCTGGAAGATATGCTGAGAGCAGTGGTGCTAGATTTTAGCTCTACTTGGCAAGATGCATTGCCTCTTTGTGAGTTTTCGTACAACAACAGCTATCAGACGAGTATTGAGATGGCACCATTCGAAGCGTTGTACGGAAAGAAATGTCGATCCCCTCTGTATTGGGATGATATCTCTGAAGTTCCTGAGACTGGACCTGAGATGATCAGAGATATGACCGAGAAAGTGAAATTGATTCAGAAAAAAATGAAGGCAGCTCAGGACAGACAAGCCAAGTATGCCAACATCAGACGACGACCGTTGGTATTTGAGGCTGGAGACCGAGTATTCCTGAAGATTTCTCCTTTCAGAGGTGTTAGCAGATTTGGCAAGAAAGGGAAATTGTCTCCACGATATGTAGGTCCTTATGAGATTCTCAAAAAGATAGGAGATCGTGCCTATCGACTTGCTTTGCCGCCTTCATTATCTGAGATACATGATGTCGTTCATGTATCAATGCTGCGGAAATATCTCCCTGATGATTCCCATGTTATTCAACCAGACGAGACTGAGCTGGATGAGACATTGAGTTATGTCGAGAAGCCGATCCGGATTATCGATCGTAAAGAAAAACAGCTCAGAACAAAGACGATTCCTCTTGTGAAAGTTCAATGGACTCGTCATGGTGTTGAAGAAGCCACGTGGGAGACTGAATCAGATATGAGACAGGAATTCCCAGCATTATTTCACTGATGTAAATTTCTTATACAGTGTTTGTATATACTCCTTATTGATACGAATGAAATGCTCGTGATTTCGAGGACGAAATCGTATCTTAGGGGGGGAGAAATGTAATGCCCAAGATTTTGTATCATGTTAATCTGAGATTAGTGATTATTAGTGGACACGATTATAACCCGGACCAAGAAATAGGAAGAGCCATGAGGTGGGCCGAAAGTGTCTCGCCCGGGCGGAAGTTTTTGTCCGCTCGAGCGAGATGGAATTCTGAAAGAGGGCCGAGAGTTACTCGCTCGGGCGGAAGTTTGTGCTCGCCCGAGCGAGACTGCTTGATTTGCGAGGGCCGAGAGTTACTCGCCCGGGCGGAAACTTATGTCCGCCCGAGCGAGAGACGTGGTTGGCCAAGGACGAGCCACTTGCTTGGCTGCATGTCGTGTGTATATATATATATATATGTACATGCAATTCATCCTCAGAAACAAGAAACGGAAGCTCGGGGAAAGTTTAGCTTTTGATCTTAAATTCAATCGTACGATCAATCCGTCCGTCTGATTTTGATTCTGACTTCGGTACCGAGTTCCTAGCAACGTAGGCTACAACTGGACGTAAGTTTTGCTACGTTTTGACATTCTTTGAAATTATGCTATTGTCAGAATTGAATGGAACTCATATATGTTGTTCTTGACATAGTAGACATCATAGAATCGAAGTCAGATTAAAAATAGACTGATTATGGAATTGTTATGATTTTCTGATTATAATCAGTTGATACCGGACAGATTTGGATTAGGGATTGATTAGAGATTGTATTGGATATGGGTTATGGATTGTAACTATTATCGGGTGAATTGGTATAGACGGGGATATTGGAATTGTACCGTTATGCCGTTGATTTTGAATTAAATCAAGAATTATCAGATTGTTATTGATTCGAGGGGTATATTGACATAAGATTATTTATATTGTCATTACCAGACAGACTGTGAATTCAGGACTTCGACTAAGCAGGAAATCGAGACTGCAACGAAAGGTATAAGTCAATGTGGTATTGGGAGATGGACTTGAGTCGGCTTGGACTTGGGTTTCCCTAAATCACATACTTTATTTATTGCATTGATATTTGCATTTATTTGATTAATATACTTGTGCTCTTGATATTTAGATGACAGGTATTAGTCGAACTGCCTTGTGACACACCGTGCCGGATAGTGGTGGTATCGCCACGACACATTGCACGATGTCACAAGATAGGATGCTAGCGATAGGGCTACAGTCCATGACGGATAGGTCAGGACACTGGATGTATGGTTATATCGAGTAATGGAATCCATTACGGAATTCGATATAGGAACACCATATTTGGTTATACCGAGTAAAGGGGTTGGAATTCTTCTATTACGGAATTCGATATAGGAATACCGGGGCACTGGTTATATCGAGTAATAGAAATTATGGTTCCCTCCTTTACGGAATTCGATATAGGAATACCACATCTGGAAACCGGGATCCCTAGACTAGGATTGAGTCTAGTCTTAAATGATGTAGCTACGAGTATTGTTTATGTTTCGGATTAAGATACATATTCATGTTACATGATTACATGCTTTATATTTGTTTATATGATTGCATGTTTCATTGATTTATACTGGGAGTATATTCTCACCGGTTTATCCGGCTGTTGTCTTGTCTGTATGTGTACTTGACAACAGGTGGGACAGGTTCAGGGTCGAGGAGATGAAGAGCTAGATCGTGATTAGAGTGGTGGCACCGGACTTGGACTAGATGTAGGGTTAAACACTTGACTTTAGTTTTAAACCCTAGTTTAAATAAATGTTGAAATACAGGACTGGTATTTTATATATATACTGATATGTATATATGGTTTGATTTCACTACGTTCCGCATTTAAAAAAAAAAAAAAAAATTTAGACCCTGTTTTCAATTGATTAATTAGTCCCATTTATGATTAAGAACTTGATTAGCGTCCGGGTCCCCACAACTTTACACTTATAAACACATTTATAAGCCGTTCAACACATTGAACTATTTTATTTCTCATCGGGATTTACAAAGCTATTAAGAACACATTCATAAATTAAAAGTTATATTTCTCTTATAGAAGTCATACTTCTATTTTTCTTATGCTTATAAACTCATTTATAAGCCGTTCAACACATTGAACTAATTTCTCCTTTATAGAAGTCATACTTTTAATTTCCTTACGCTTATAACTCCTTTATAGCCGTTCAAACCATTGAACTATTTTTACTTCTCAACGGGTTCTAGAAAGCCAGTACTTGTGTGGCCCTCAATGGTTCATTGATACAACTAGCCGTGGGTTCACATCTCCATGTGATTCGGACTAAACATGTCCTTATATGAGCATACCCCAATTGCTCCATTCTTACTTATCAACTCCTTGATAACAAGAACGTCAGAACTCAAGTCTGATAGTTCCCAACCAATCATGTTAAACGCCTAGCAGCATCACTTACATGATTCCCTAGGTATCAAATGATAGTGCCTGCAAGACCATTCAATTATGGTTAGCGTACAGTACGGTCCCTTCAACTCATATATCCCGACCGATTCGACAACCATTGGTTTACGAGAGTTGTCAATGAATCGATACTATGTGTCATGTCGTAGGTTGCATCGATGGTGTAATCTATGAAACCCCTTTCATAATTACCACCATACTCTGATCAGAGATTTCAACCCACACATACATGAAAAATACATAGGATATCCATACCCGTAGGTAAGCGGTGAATCCCCGGCTACAATGCATCGACTCCTATATGTTTCGCCGTAACACCCAACCTTGCCACCTGACGACTCCAGAAGAGTCGGTAAACAAGTCAAAGTGAAACGCTAGCACATAGAGTCTCAATGTTGTCCCGGGTCATAAGGACTAATGGTGTACAACCATAAACTATGACGTTTCCACTGGATAAGTGAGAACCACTTGGAAAGTCCTTTATAGAGGGTTGTTCAGTGCACTCTACAAGGAGCACCTATCTGCATGCTCGGACATCACAATGCCCCCTACCAATGAAACATGGTACTCACATCGCAGATACTAGTCTCTAACTCGAGCGGCCTATATCCTTCTTAGTGGCGGCTGAATCAACTAGGAACCGTTTAGAATATACAATATTACAAATATGAGTTTCATGATACTCATCATATGAGCATCTCATATTCTTTCTACTATTTGTATATTCAAGGACTTTATCTATGCAACTCGCATGGGTATAAAGATAAAGATGCGCCAAATTAATAAATTCAAATATTATTAAAATAAAGATCGTTTAATACAAAGAGTTTCATCGTGAACAGTCGGCCAACACTTGGCTCGACGTGCACCTACTCTAACATAGGCATGCCATGCAACCTAATGACTTCTCTAAAGAACAAATCCGCAATGTTTGAAGCATCATCGGTTTTATGACAAGCTATAAAATGTGCCATCTTAGAGAATCTATCCACAACAACAAAAATAGAATCCCTACCCTTCTTAGTCCTAGGCAACCCCAAAATAAAGTCCATAGAAATGTCAATCCAAGTTCTTTTTAAGAATAGCACGCAAAAGTGTTCCCAAAGTTCTATTGACAACTTCAGTTTGTCCATCCGTTTGAGGATGACAAGTAGTGGAAAACAACAATTTTGTGCCAGGTTTAGCCCATAAAGTCTTCCAAAAGTAACTCAAGAATTTAACATCGCGAACAGAAACAATAGTCCTAGGCATGCCATGCAACCTAACGACTTCTCTAAAAAACAAATCCGCAATGTTTGAACCATCATCGGTTTTATGACAAGCTATAAAATGTGCCATCTAAGAGAATCTATCCACAACAACAAAAATAGAATCCCTCCCCTTCTTAGTCCAAGGCAACCCCAAAATAAAGTCCAGAGAAATTTCAATCCAAGTTCTTTTTGAGAAAAGCACGCAAAAGTGTTCCCAAAGTTCTATTGACAACTTCAGTTTGTCCATCCGTTTGAGGATGACAAGTAGTAGAAAACAACAATTTTGTGTCATGTTTAGCCCATAAAGTTGTAAGGCCCGAGATGTTATCATTTTGTGAGACTCCGAAATTAAAATCGTATTGATGGCATTTTTGTAATTAAGTGGAAAAATAGTTGAATTAAATTTAAGGGCAATTTCGTAAATATTGGGATGGCAATTTCGTAATTATTGAATGACATGGCTGGATGGCATTTTCGTAATTACTGGATGGCATTTTCGTAATTATTGAGTAAATTGGGCAAAAATTGAGAGGAAACACGTGTGATAGCCATGCAATGATATATATTACATTTTGCCTTCATCTCAAGTGTAGAAATCGAGATAAGCTACAGGGGATTCCAAAATTTCTTCGTACCTTCATATTGCGATTTGGCGAGATTTAATTATTAGATTTGTAATCCGGACACAGTACCGTACTCCTCTCGTCGACAGCTACGACAGGACGTAAGTTTTATTGATTTATGATATCATTTGAAATTATGATATTGTCAGAATTGAATGGGATTCATATATGATGTTCTTGATATGTTAGACATCATAGAATTGAAGTCAGATTAAAGAACATACTGTTTCTGTATTTGTTATGATTTGTGAAAGATATTGACTGAGATTCTATATTAGAATTGTGTTAGTATTCAGAGTATGAATTGTATTGACACAGATTATGAAGTCCAGTATTATATTTGTGGTGTTCAGATTGACGGGGTTATTCAAATTGTAGTGACATACCGTCGAAACATTAGTTGATTTAGATTGTTCAGATTCAGATATGATTTCGATTATATTGTGACATCAATGATATGAATCAGATTGTATCTTGTTCAGATATTGATCAGATTATATACTGAATTGAGTATTGATCAGAACAGATTGTATATTGAGTTATTCATTGATACTATGTATTCGATATTGTCATTTCAGATTTGATATGGACAGAGTTGAATACAGATCATCGTCTTCGTCAGATAGGGACGACAAAGGTATGATTCATGTGTTATACGGGAAGACATAACTCAAATAAGATCCTATTTGAGTTTCCCAACAAAATCACATACTAGATTATTGTTATATTCTGATATGAATATGATTTGTTTAAGTGCTGATATGTTCCTGCTTTGTTTATAGATTTATATGCATTGCATTTGAGATAGGAAAGTTTGACAGACACATTCAGACTTCTAGACGTTCGGTGTATCGTTACATAGGAGCAGACACTGTCCTATTGTAGATTATTCGATACAGATATGACCGAAGTCTAGGAATAAGACGTACGTCACCTCGATTGGGAGGGTATGTGACAGACAGTGACGTCTTATTCACCCGGGATCCCTAGAGTTATAGTTGAGTCGAGTCTAGACATGATTTGACTAGAACTGCATGTGTTTAGAGATGTGGTTTCATAGACTATGAAACCCAGGTTTATTGCTTTCAGTATGATAGCATGTTTATATGATTTGATTTGAATTGCATGTTTATCTGATTTGAGCTGCATGCTTTTTTTGATTTGATTTCATATATTATGAAATCTATTATGTTTAATTTTATTCATGATAGAACGTTTCATGATTTACTTTGTATATATACATGCTTACCATGAGTTATACTGGGATTTATTCTCACAAGAGTTATCCGGCTGTTGTCTTGTTTTGTATGTGTGCATGACAACAGGTGGGGCTGGATCGGGGTCAAGAGGATGAGGAGAGAAGAAGAGTTAGCGTGGTGATTCCGGACTTACTGTAGATTTGGTTAATTACTTGAACTTAGTAACCGAACCTTAGACTTAGATTGTACAGTATTGTACTTTTATACTGAAATTTAGTTTTATACAGATATGTATATTATTTAGATGTCATTACCTTCCGCACTTGTATTTTAAAAAGAAAAATTTTTAGACCCTGTTTATCAGAACCGATAATTAAATCCCAAAGATGATTAAGAAAAAGATCAGCGTCCGGGTCCCCACAACAGGTGGTATCAGAGCGATAGATCCTTTAGATTGAGATAGTCAGAGTTGATAGATCCTTTAGACTGAGATAGAAGAGAATGAGCGGGGTAGATTGAGTTTTCTTTCCTTGCATGTGATTGCTAGCATGAGAATTATTTCAATGTTGACTTACATTGTGTGTGCTAGCATGATTTATTGTTTTCCCTATTACATGTTGTTTGTATCTGAGTTGGTTGCAGCATGTAATTACTAAGCCTGAATCAGAACCGAGTCTAGATCAGAGGTATATGATTAGAGGAGGGCTGAGACAGATTTTATAGATTGTATATTAATTTGTTTGATATTCAGATATACCGCCTCGGAGATTTCCAGAAAGGGGTAGTACTTCTTCTGAACAGATAGATGCATTAGAAACTCAGCTAGAAGAAAAGATGAAAGAGTTTCAGTTATTACAGCCGCCGGTTTTGAATGGTACCGAGACATCTGAAGATTGTCAGAACTGGTTTGATGATATAGAAATCTTGTTTGATTTACTTGATTGTACAGATGAACAGAGAGTTAAAATGGTGCCTTATCAGTTACGAGAAGCCGCCAGGAGTTGGTGGATTACCAGTAGAAGAATGTGGGCACCGAGAGGTACAGTGATTTCGTGGGAAGTATTCAAAACTGAATTTTATCGACGATTTTTCTCAGCTTCGTACCGGGAGGACAAGAAATTAGAGTTTGAGAATTTGAACCAAGGACAGCTGAATATTGACGAATATACCGCCAAATTCTCTACTCTACTGCATTTTGCTCCTCAGATAGCTGGGAATGATGAAGCTATAGTAAATCAGTTCATCAGAGGATTGAACTCGGAGATAGTTGCATTGATGAATATGCAGCGACCTTACCATTTTGCTGATGCCTTGAGTAAAGCGAAGAGAGCGGAAGCGAGTCTTATTAGATAACTAACAAGGGGGTGTGCGATACAACCCAGACACAGCAATCCCCTCTCTGATTTGATCGCGGCAGCACGAGTGGAAAGCAAGATTTGCTGAAAGCTCGAAAGAAGCCATTCAAGAAGTTAGGGAGTGGTTCCTCTAGTTCCAGTTGTTCGAGATCGAGTTATACTGGAGTTTACTGCAGAATGTGCGGAGGACGACATCCCACGGAACAATGCCAGGGAGTGACTGGTAGTTGCCATATCAGTCGACAGTTTGGGCATTTTGCTAAGGTTTGTCCACAGAGAGGTCCCCGAAGATCTTAGAGGGCTAGACCATTTGGATATGTGATTGAGGAACAGACCCAGGGCACACTTGATGACATAGTGACAGGTACTGATCTTTTATGATTATGTTGCATATGTATTGATATATACTAATGCATTTCTTAAGATTATCCTGGAATGAGTTGCATGGAGATATGCATTATCTGTTGGGTCTGTATTGTTGTAGTATTAATCTTTGTACCTTCTGGGGAAAGAAAGATTGATCTTAGAGATTTCTGTGATATATTGTATACTACAGTAAGATGAGAATGAAAATCGAGACAGAGTATGGTGTACTTGTATTGTCTGATTTGACTGCATTACTGATATTGGTGATATAATGATCAAGTACAGAAAGACAGAAATATTGTAGAATCTGTTCCAGACATGGTAAGATTCAGATTAGATATAGCTAATGAGTAGAGATTTTGCAATAAGGATTCTAGATTTAGAATTCCTTTGATATTGTCGTATATGACTCGATTGTTACAGAAAGAAACAGATGGTATCCTTATGTACTCAGTAGATGTACTGAAATCGAGCTTAACATTGGCATATTTGCCAGTGATATACGAGTTGGCAGATGTTTGCCTAGATAAGATTTTAGATTTGCTTTATATCAGAAAGATAGATTTCAGAATTGAATTCAGATCAGATACTGATTGTTGTTTTAGAATTCAGTACAGAATAATATTGTATGTACAGAATGATACAGAATAAATTGAAAGATCAGTAGAAGAGTACTGACCAGGAGTTACATCTGATTTAGTGTTTCTCTTTGGTATGTGTCAGTATCTTCAGAGATGTTCTGATAATTCTATGTTTGTTATATCTATGATATTTTGATATAATTGCAGCATTTGATTGATCGAATCGACGATCGGAAGACTGTATTGATTATTCTGAGAATCAGGATTATTGTATACAGAAATTATTCTGATATGAATCCTGCTTGAAACAGATTGTATTCAGAATATGCGATACCTACAGTTAGTATACCGATTGATTCTGATACAGTTGAGATTGTGATCAGTGACTGATAAGATACTAATATCAGAAAGATCAGAAATTTCAGAAATGTCAGAATTGTCAGAAATGTATTTTGTCTGATTTGGCAGATTATTTTATTCGACTGTTGCTTTATATCTGCTGAATATTGTTATTGTTCTAAATCAGTATTTGAGACATCTTATATTGTTTTGGGAGCATATTTTATTTGCAGATGGGATATAACAGTTGATTAGAATGACATGAACATGTTTACCAGAAATCATTGTATTATGAGTTCACTGAACTCACTAGATCTGTATAGGATATTGATATTTCGTCTCTGATGTAATATTACTGTGTTTTGAATCTGTATATGCTGCAGATTATTGTGAACCAGTGAGAGTATATACAGTTCCAACCGAATCAGAGTTAAATTCGAGAGTTACACCAGTTCAGAATGTGATCAGAATGTAACAGATATGTTATTGTGTATTTTGTATGAGACTGATTATCTTGTGATGTCAGATGTGTCGAAATTGTACAGCAAAGCTTGATATAGATAGTCAGAGCCGAATACCAGGTAGGTATATTTTCTTTCATTTATGTTATTAAATGATTTGTTTGTATCAAATAGTTCGAATCTGAAATCACAGATAGGGTCAGAAATGTACCGTAGTGGATTCAGTTTTAAATTTGATGATTGAGAATTTATGGTATTCGAATAGATAGGGTTGATATAGACAGATTAGATCAGCTATGACAGAATTTGTATTGAAATGTTGACAGAAATTGTATTGATATGTCTGAATCGCTAACAGAAAAGACAGAAAGATAGAAATCAGAATATTTATTACAGAAATTGTATAGTTCTGACGAGAAATGGGGAGTATAATTCGATGAATTTCATAATGAGATTACTTCAATACTTTTCAGATATGATATGATATGATTATGATTGACAGATTATTCAATCTATATCTATTAGTTTGTACCAGATAACGTACAAACATGACCAACTGACACAGATCAATGTCAGAAAAGTGGTCAGAAAGATCAGAATTCCACAGTAGATTATATCAGATTGTGACTTATGATTGATTTGACACTTGTAATAGAGTATATTATGAGCTTTCTCTAAGATTGTTTTACAGATTGACAGACATTCAGAATGTACTAGCCAGATATTGGAAGATTTTGGTACAGCTTTGTGCTGGATATTAGCACTATACAGCTTTAGTGCTGGATGTTAGCACTAGTTGTTATGAATTATTGTCACTGTATGAATTCCTGTATGACAATAATTATTAAGAAAGTTCAGAAAGGACAAATTTAAGAAACCAACGTCGGATGATGCCGATTGGTATTTGAAGCTGAAGACAGTATATGTCCTTGATTGAGATAAACAGATTTGATAATAGATGATGGTCCTGATATGTGATGAGTTGTAGATTGGTTTATACGGACGTTGTATAGCCAGTAATACGAGATTGATTCTGTCAGAAGGATTGGAGAAGTATTATGACATTGTATAGTGAATTCTTATTCCAGATTGGAATCAGAATCAGTAGAAGTAAGAGAATTCAGAATGAAGATTATCCTGTTGTTGAAAACACAGTAAGAATGTCAGTAGGTCAATGAGAATATCTGAAACACAGAATCTGATATGAGATTGAAATTTCAGAATTGATTCATTGAGATAAGTTTTCTGATTTACCTCTTGTATACGTTTCGTGTTGATATCTGACTTGATTACCTTTGATTTCGAGGACGAAATCGTATCTTAGAGGGGGAGAATTGTAAGGCCCGAGATGTTATCATTTTGTGAGACTCCGAAAATAAAATCGTATTGATGGCATTTTTGTAATTAAGTGGAAAAATAGTTGAATTAAATTTAAGGGCAATTTCGTAAATATTGGGATGGCAATTTCGTAATTATTGAATGACATGGCTGGATGGCATTTTCGTAATTACTGGATGGCATTTTCGTAATTATTGAGTAAATTGGGCAAAAATTGAGAGGAAACACGTGTGATAGCCATGCAATGATATATATTACATTTTGCCTTCATCTCAAGTGTAGAAATCGAGATAAGCTACAGGGGATTCCAAAATTTCTTCGTACCTTCATATTGCGATTTGGCGAGATTTAATTATTAGATTTGTAATCCGGACACAGTACCGTACTCCTCTCGTCGACAGCTACGACAGGACGTAAGTTTTATTGATTTATGATATCATTTGAAATTATGATATTGACAGAATTGAATGGGATTCATATATGATGTTCTTGATATGTTAGACATCATAGAATTGAAGTCAGATTAAAGAACAGACTGTTTCTGTATTTGTTATGATTTGTGAAAGATATTGACTGAGATTCTATATTAGAATTGTGTTAGTATTCAGAGTATGAATTGTATTGACACAGATTATGAAGTCCAGTATTATATTTGTGATGTTCAGATTGACGGGGTTATTCAAATTGTAGTGACATACCCTCGAAACATCAGTTGATTTAGATTGTTCAGATTCAGATATGATTTCGATTATATTGTGACATCAATGATATGAATCAGATTGTATCTTGTTCAGATATTGATCAGATTATATACTGAATTGAGTATTGATCAGAACAGATTGTATATTGAGTTATTCATTGATACTATGTATTCGATATTGTCATTTCAGATTTGATATGGACAGAGTTGAATACAGATCATCGTCTTCGTCAGATAGGGACGACAAAGGTATGATTCATGTGATATACGGGAAGACATAACTCAAATAAGATCCTATTTGAGTTTCCCAACAAAATCACATACTAGATTATTGTTATATTCTGATATGAATATGATTTGTTTATGTGCTGATATGTTCCTGCTTTGTTTATAGATTTATATGCATTGCATTTGAGATAGGAAAGTTTGACAGACACAGTCAGACTTCTAGACGTTCGGTGTATCGTTACATAGGAGCAGACAATGTCCTATTGTAGATTATTCGATACAGATATGACCGAAGTCTAGGAATAAGACGTACGTCACCCCGATTGGGAGGGTATGTGACAGACAATGACGTCTTATTCACCCGGGATCCCTAGAGTTAAAGTTGAGTCGAGTCTAGACATGATTTGACTAGAACTGCCTGTGTTTAGAGATGTGGTTTCATAGACTATGAAACCCAGGTTTATTGCTTTCAATATGATAGCATGTTTATATGATTTGATTTGAATTGCATGTTTATCTGATTTGAGCTGCATGCTTATTTTGATTTGATTTCATATATTATGAAATCTATTATGTTTAATTTTATTCATGATAGAACGTTTCATGATTTACTTTGTATATATACATGCTTACCATGAGTTATACTGGGATTTATTCTCACAAGAGTTATCCGGCTGTTGTCTTGTTTTGTATGTGTGCATGACAACAGGTGGGGCTGGATCGGGGTCAAGAGGATGAGGAGAGAAGAAGAGTTAGCGTGGTGATTCCGGACTTACTGTAGATTTGGTTTATTACTTGAACTTAGTAACCGAACCTTAGACTTAGAATGTACAGTATTGTACTTTTATACTGAAATGTAGTTTTATACAGATATGTATATATTTAGATGTCATTACCTTCCGCACTTGTATTTTAAAAAGATAAATTTTTAGACCCTGTTTATCAGAACCGATAATTAAATCCCAAAGATGATTAAGAAAAAGATCAGCATCCGGGTCCCCACAAAGTCTTCCAAAAGTAACTCAAGATTTTAACATCGCGACCAGAAACAATAGTCATAGACATGCCATGCAACCTAACGACTTCTCTAAAGAACAAATCCGCAATGTTTGAATGCATCATCGGTTTTATGACAAGCTATAAAATGTGCCATCTTAGATAATCTATCCACAACAACAAAAATAGAATCCCTACCCTTCTTAGTCCTAGGCAACCCCAAAATAAAGTCCTATAGAAATGTCAATCCAAGTTCTTTTTAAGAATAGCACGCCAAAGTGTTCTCAAAGTTCTATTGACAACTTCAGTTTGTCCATCCGTTTGAGGATGACAAGTAGTAAAAAACAACAATTTTGTGCCAAGTTTAGCCCATAAAGTCTTCTAAAAGTAACTCAAGAATTTAACATCGCGACCAGAAACAATAGTCCTAGGCATGCCATGCAACCTAACATTTTATATGGACTTTATAAAATGTGCCATCTTAGAGAATCTTTCCACAACAACAAAAATAGAATCCCTCTCCTTCTTAGTCCTAGGCAACCCCAAAATAAAGTCCATATAAATGTCAATCCAAGTTCTTTTTAAGAATAACACGCAAAAGTGTTCCCAAAGTTCTATTGACAACTTCAGTTTGTCCATCCGTTTGAGGATGACAAGTAGTAGAAAACAACAATTTTTTGCCAAGTTTATCCCATAAAGTCTTCTAAAAGTAACTCAAGAATTTAACATCGCGACCAGAAACAATAGTCCTAGGCATGCCATGCAACCTAATGACTTCTCTAAAGAACAAATCCGCAATGTTTGAAGCATCATCGGTTTTATGACAAGCTATAAAATGTGCCATCTTAGAGAATCTATCCACAAGAACAAAAATAGAATCCCTCCCCTTCTTAGTCCTAGGCAACCCCAAAATAAAGTCCATACAAATGTCAATCCAAGTTCTTTTTAAGAACAGCACGCAAAAGTGTTCCCAAAGTTCTATTGACAACTTCAGTTTGTCCATCCGTTTGAGGATGACAAGTAGTAGAAAACAACAATTTTGTGTCAGGTTTAGCCCATAAAGTCTTCCAAAAGTAACTCAAGAATTTAACATCGCGAACAGAAACAATAGTCCTAGGCATGCCATGCAACCTATGTTAGAGTAGGTGCCCGTCGAGCCAAGTGTTGGCCGAGTGTTCACAATGAAACTCTATGTATAAGCAATCTTTATTTTAGTAATATTTGATATTATTATTTTGGCACATCTTTATCTGTATACCCATGCTAGTTGCATAGATAAAGCCCTTGAATATACAAATAGTAGAAAGAATATGAGATGCTCATATGATGAGTATCATGAAACTCATATTTGTAATACTGTATATTCTAAACGGTTCCTAATCGATTCAGCCGCCACTAAGAATGATATAGGCCGCTCGAGTTTGAGACTGGTATCTGCGATGTGAGTACCATGTTTCATTGGTAGGGGACATTGTGATGTCCGAACATGCAGATAGGTGCTCCTTGTACATTTTTGGTGAAAACATTATTTCCATTTCTATTGTGATAAAGATGGATATTCTTGTTTATTTAGCAAAGGTGTTTGCAACATTTACAAGAATGAATGTTTAATTGGTACTTGAGAACTTGAAAACGATCTCTATAACTTAAAATTGAAAGATATTCCATTAAATGTCCATTCAAAGGCAGACACCATATGAGATGTGGATGGGTAAGCCTCCCAAATATTCTTATATTAGAATATGGGAGCCCTGCTTATGTGAAGCAAGTAGTGGGAGATAAATTGGATAGTTGATCCATTTTATGTTACTTTGTGGGATATCCAAGGAATTAAGTTGGATATCATTACTATCATCCCCAAGAAACAAAGGTTTTTGTTTCTAGGAATGCAACCTTTTTTGGAAAAGGAATTTCTATTGGATAGAAAAGGGGAGATGATAGAACTCGAAGAGGTTCGAGAGACACCCACAATTATAGAACCCACGCCCGAAGAGCCAAGAGAGGAGATACAAGCTCCTAAAAGATCCGAGAAAGT
The DNA here is from genome assembly GCF_022965805.1 of Primulina eburnea. NCBI lineage: Eukaryota > Viridiplantae > Streptophyta > Magnoliopsida > Lamiales > Gesneriaceae > Primulina > Primulina eburnea. The sequence continues at coordinate 36,473 of NW_027330606.1, forward strand.
CTCGAGACCACCTATGAGGTATGGTCAGCTTCTTGAAGAGGGCCATGATGAGCCTAACCATGGATGTGATCCATGGACCTTCAAGGAAGCGTTATCTGATGCCGGTTCATCCAAATGGCTTGAAGCTATGGAATCTGAGATGAATTCCATGCATTTGAACCAAGTGTGGGATCTTATAGATCCACCTGAGGGAACGGTTCCCATAGGGACTTGGGACGGATAGAAAGGTATTGACCTTCAAAGCGCGATTGGTGGCAAAAGGATATACTCAAAGACAAGGAGTTGACTTTGAGGAAACCTTTTTCACCAGTTGCAATGTTCAAGTCCATAAGGATTTTGCTAGCCATAGCTGCATGGTATGACTATGAGATATGGCAGATGGATGTCAAGACAGTCTTTCTTAATGGGGATTTTAAGAAAGTGATTTACATGTCTCAACCTGAAAGGTTTACATCTATCGGAAGTGAGCATATGGTATGCAAACTTCAGAGATCTATTTATGGTCTAAAGCAGGCATCTAGGAGTTGGAACCTTAGATTCAATAGTACAATCAAATAGTTTGATTTACTAAGAATCCTGAGGAACCCTATGTGTATAAGAAGGTCAGTGGGAGTGTTGTGACATTCCTGGTGTTGTATGTTGATGAAATTCTACTCATTGGGAATGATGTAGGAATGTTGCAATCAACTAAGATATGGTTAGAGAGTAAGTTCTCGATGCAGGACTTGGGTGAAGCATCTTTTGTATTGGGATACAGATCTATAGAGATAGATCGAAAAGATTGCTTGGTCTCACCCAGTCCACATACATTGATACCATCGTGAAGTGGTTCTCGATGGATAAGTCCAAGAGAGGACATCTACCAATGTGTCATGGCGTGTCCCTATCCAAGTCTGTCTCCCAAGACTGATGCAGAGATAGTGGCGATGACACGCATTCCGTATGCTTCGGCAATTGGTAGCATCATGTATTTTTTGATATCTACACGTCTTGACGTGGCTTTCGCACTAAGTATAGTGAGTAGATATCAATCGAACCCTGGTCTTCCACACCTGAAAGCTGTGAAAGACATCCTCAAGTAGTTGAGAAGGACCAATAAGTTGTTCTTGGTCTATGGGGTGGAGAACTGAGATTGGAAGGCTATACCGACTCTAGCTTCCAAAGCGATATCGATGACTCGAAGTCAACCTCTGGGTTTGTATTCATGCTCTATGGTGCTGTTGTCTCTTGGAAGAGTTCCAAGCAAGACAATACTGCGGATTCCAGCACAGAGGCCGAATACATTGTTGCATCGGATGCAGCAAGGGAGGCTGTTTGGATAAGGAATTTCGTCCAAGAGTTGGGCGTCATTCCTAATGGAGTTGCTCCTGTCCCGGTGTTGTGTGACAACACGGGAGCTTTAGCTCAAGCAAAGGAGCCAAGGTCTCATCAGAAGTCCAAACATGTATTGAGTAAGTACCACATCCTCGGAGAGATTGTGGAAAGAGGAAGAAGTGTCTATTGACACAGTCGGCTCCGCAGACAATGTTGTTGATCCACTAGCTAAGCCTTTACCTGAACAATTATTCGACAAGCATCGCGAATCAATGGGTTTAAAGCATATGGGTAGTTGGCTCTAGTGCAAGTGGGAGATTGTTAGAGTAGGTGCCCGTCGAGCCAAGTGTTGGCCGAGTGTTCACAATGAAACTCTATGTATAAGCAATCTTTATTTTAGTAATATTTGATATTATTATTTTGGCACATCTTTATCTGTATACCCATGCTAGTTGCATAGATAAAGCCCTTGAATATACAAATAGTAGAAAGAATATGAGATGCTCATATGATGAGTATCATGAAACTCATATTTGTAATACTGTATATTCTAAACGGTTTCCTAGTCGATTCAGCCGCCACTAAGAAGGATATAGGCCGCTCGAGTTAGAGACTAGTATCTGCGATGTGAGTACCATGTTTCATTGGTAGGGGACATTGTGATGTCCGAACATGCAGATAGGTGCTCCTTGTAGAGTGCACTGAACAACCCTCCATTAAAGGACTTTCCAAGTGGTTCTCACTTATCGAGTGGAAATTTCCTAGTTTATGGTTGTACATAATTAGTCCTTATGACCCGGGACAACATTGAGACTCTATGTGCTAGAATTACACTTTGACTTGTTTACCGACTCTCATGGGGTCATTCAGGTGGCAAGGTTGGGTGTTCTGTCGAAACACATAGGAGTCGATGCATTGTAGTCGGGGATTCACCGCTTACCTTCGGGTATGGATATCCTATGTGTTATCATGTGTATGTAGTTGAAATCTCTGGCCAGAGTATGGTGGTAATTATGAAAGGGGTTTCATAGATTACACCATCGATGCAACTACGACATGACACATAGTATCGATTCATTGACAACTCTCGATAAACCAATGGTTGTCGAATCGATCGGGATATATGAGTTGAAGGGACCGTACTGTACGCTAACCATAATTGAATGGTTCTTGCAGGCACTATCATTTGATACCTAGGGAATCATGTAAGCGATGCTGCTAGGCGTTTAACATGATTGGTTGGGTACTATCAGACTTGAGTTCTGACGTTCTTATTATCAAGGAGTTGATAAGTAAGAATGGAGCAATTGGGGTATGCTCATATAAGGACATGTTTAGTCCGAATCACATGGAGATGTGAACCCACGGCTAGTTGTATCAATGAACCATTGAGGGCCACACAAGTGCTAGCTTTCTAGATCCCGTTGAGAAGTAAAATAGTTCAATGTGTTGAACGGCTTATAAAGGAGTTTATAAGCGTAAGGAAAATTAGAAGTATGACTTCTATAAAGGAGAAAATAGTTCAATGTGTTGAACGACTTATAAATGAGTTTATAAGTGTAAGGAAAAATAGAAGTATGACTTCTATGAGAGAAATGTAAATTTTAATTTTTGGAAGTGTTCCTAAATTAAAAGTTGGCCAAGTGAATAATGTATTTGAAAATTGTGACTTTCATAAACATTATTATGGACTAAAATATTAATAATTCAAGTGTTGAATTAATTAAACACTAGTGGACCTAGTAGAGTCCAAATAATTAAATTATTCAAGTGTTGAATTAATTAAATTATATTGAGTCTTGTAGAGCTCAATTTAAATTAATTATTTAACTAGTGGGACTTGGGTAAATTCAAGTAATGTTTAATTAGTCTCAAATATGTTTGAGATAATTAAATTTAGTCCAAGGTTTTTAATTTGATTAAAAACTATATAATATAATATGCATGCATGGGAGGTGAAGGGTTGGAGACAACTTTTTGGGCTATCAAGGCATGGCATGCAAAAAGGTGTTTTTGCTTTATGCTTTTTGCAAGACCAAGACTAGTCTCCCTTCCCCCATTCCAACAATGCAATGGCCGAAACTTCAAGATCTTTTCTCTCCATTTTTTCTCTCATTTTTGTGTTCTTCAATTTGTTGAGAACACTACACTTCTCTTTGAAAAATCCTCATATTTTTCTAGTGCAAAATATGAGGGGATCTACCTAGTTGGTGGTGGGCCTAATTTGAAGGAAAGATTCAATAAGAAAGGAGGAGAGCTTGTAGATTTATCTTCCATTCGAGAGCCAAGTTGTTTACAACTTGGTTGGTGCCATCATCAACCTCAAGAGGTTGATAGGTAACGATTTTCTTACACCCTATGTTTGACATATTTGGTGTTTGTTGTATTTGTTGCACAAGATATCATGGTGGCCGAAATTTTTGAACAAAAATCGAAATTTTTGAACTTCCGTTGCGCTTCCGGTCACCGTAACCGATCCCCTTTCAAGTGGTATCCGAGCTATGGTTACGTTTTTGTGTAGCAAATACAAGATATTATGTTGAGATCGATTTCTAACCGCATGAGAACAAAATTTTGCATCGAATCAAGGCCACCTTTGGGGAAAATTTCGGCAGCTTGTTGCTGCCCATTTCGGGCATCCCAAGCTGCCCGAGGGGCTGCCCGAAACGGGCAGCAAGGGCAGCCCTAGGGGCTGCCCGAAAACCCATAGTTTTAATAAAAAAAAAATTTTTTTCTTGCCGGAATCCGGCGACGGCGATGACGGCTAGGGTTTCCAAAAGTGTTTTGGAATATCAAAGTGTCATGGGCCTTGAGTTGTTGGGCCATTAGATGGCTAACATGTTTGTGAATTTTAAATGGGCCGAAAATGTTTTTGTTGAAAAAAATGAGTTTTTGGGCCCTTAAGTTTAAAATTACTAAAGTTGCAAATATTTTCTCATGAAATAAATAATTTAAGTTGGACTTTAATATTTATAGTAAATGGTGATTTACAAGAAATTCGGTTATAAATAAATTAATTAGAAAGTAGACAAAGGTGTTTGTATACTTTGTTAATTTAGTTTATAATCGTGGCGGTTAGTGATTGGATCAAGATATATAATATTGGATCAATTAATTATTGTGATAATTAATTGATGGTGTATGATATGTGATATTATGCATGAAGGATGATCAAAAGCCTAAGCCCAATTTGCTAGGTGTATGCTAGGATATTTTGTGTTGAATGATTGTAATAATTATCAATTTATAAAGTGGGCTTGGTTTATGGCCCGTTCCCACCCCATGAGATGTATCCCTATTTGCCATGGATATTTATTTGTAAATATTAGTATAGTGGATGATCAAGATTGGAAGATGGTGGCCATGATGATTATGAAGATCGAAGACATGTAAATATTGGAAGCTTATGTAATAGTTGCATTTGCATCCCGTGCATTTCCCTAGTATTGGACCTAGGCCCGTGTTTAGCTCACACGGTCCGTTAGTATTGGGGCGATTGATCATCCTTGTTTTGTTTACTGTTTATAATATATGCATGATATGTTATAAATAATGAGTATGTGCGTTATTATTATGATAATAACAAAGTTGCATGAATCCGGCAAACATACGATCAAACATGGCGAGCTTTTTAAATCAAATTAATGATGAGACCTTTCAAAATTAAAAACCCTCATTTTGAATAAGATTAAAAATTAATATCAAGCCCGAAAAGGGGAATTATAAATTTGTTTATAATTTCCTTGTCTTCCATCGACAATGGGTGCATGATGGGGCTCGGCTCATATTATTGGGGGAGTTTTGGGTGCCGGAAAGCTGTGACATCCATTGACATGGTGATGTGAACTACGTGGAACTCCCATGATTTCGGCTCATATTATTGAGGGAACTCATGGCGACCGTCCATTAAGGTTCAATATCGATGGGTAAGGCTTGACACGTGAAGATGAACGACGTCATATTATTGGGTCCTAATCAAACGTGAGACAAAAGTTTACGTAGAGGGTTGCATTGTGATGCAATTGGAAACTACCTTTTAGGAATTGTGATTGGCTGATATTATTCGGGATCATAATTCGCTAATTGGACCTTACGTACCTACTGAGGAAAGGAGTTTCCCGTTTTCACTAGAGGGTAGTGAAAGATGTCAAAACAGTGGGAGCACATATTTATGAAGTAAAAGTCCAAACTTCATATCTTACCAAATATTTTAAAATAGTCATTAATATTTATCTGTTTTTACTTTTCAGTACAAATTGACAATGTCTTCGATTCGCAATCCGATATCCATAATACTCGACAAACACATATTAACTGGACCTAATTACCTCACTTGGCTAAGAAACCTAAAAATCGTCTTGAATTCGGAAAGGGTAGCATATACATTGACTGAGTCGCCCCCTGTTGAGGCTCCGACTGACTGCACTCCTGAGGAATTGCAAGCTTACAAGGAATGGTGTGACCATGACTTGATAGCCAGGTGTTATATGCTGACTTCTATGAATGATGAGCTGCAGAGGCGTTTTGAGGATACAAAGAATGCTGCTGACATTCATAAGCACCTCAAAGAGCTCTTTGGCGAGCAGACACGGCCTCTTAGGCATGCTACCGTCAAGGAGCTGATCACTATGCGCATGCGAGATGGGGCCTCGGTCCATGAGCATGGCCTGAAGTTGATTGGGCTCGTGGATAAGCTCGTTGGCATGGATATGATCTTGCCTTCGGAGTTGACCACCGACGTGTTGCTGTTATCATTGCCTAGCTCATTTGATCCTTTTGTGGTGAACTTCAACATGAACAAGATGGAGCCGACCCTTGAGGAGTTGGTGAATATGCTTGTTACGTTTGAATCAACCATCAAGAAAGAGAAGTTGGTTCTTTATGTGGGTTCTTCATCTGGTACGAAGATTGATCCACATGGGAAGGGAAAGAAGAGTTCTTTCCAACGTCCCAAGAAGAACGTGCCCTTGTTGAGGCAATCTCCGAATCCCGTTGAGGCAGCCACACCAGTTAAGGCTGACAATACTAGTGATGTTTGTCATCACTGCAAGAAGCCTGGACATTGGAGGCGAAATTGCAAGGAATATCTGGCCCATAAGAGTTCTGGAATCGGTATGTTCTAAATTGAAGTAAACATTTCAATTAACTCTACTTCTTTGATATTAGATACCGGTTATGACTCACATCTCTGTAATGGGTTACAGGTGATGGGAAGAAGTAGGAAGCTTAAGGGAAGGTGAGACCTTCTTGAGAATGGCTATGGAGCAAGAGTTGCTGCCAAGACCTTAAGAAATGTTTACTTATTGTTGAACAATGATTTTAAGTTAATTTTTAAGAGATGTTTTGTTTTTACCTTTTTGGTGAAAACATTATTTCCATTTCTATTGTGATAAAGATGGATATTCTTGTTTATTTAGCAAAGGTGTTTGCAACATTTACAAGAATGAATGTTTAATTGGTACTTGAGAACTTGAAAACGATCTCTATAACTTAAAATTGAAAGATATTCCATTAAATGTCCATTCAAAGGCAGACACCATATGAGATATGGATGGGTAAGCCTCCCAAATATTCTTATATTAGAATATGGGAGCCCTGCTTATGTGAAGCAGGTAGTGGGAGATAAATTGGATAGTTGATCCATTTTATGTTACTTTGTGGGATATCCAAGGAATTAAGTTGGATATCATTACTATCATCCCCAAGAAACAAAGGTGTTTGTTTCTAGGAATGCAACCTTTTTTGGAAAAGGAATTTCTATTGGATAGAAAAGGGGAGATGATAGAACTCGAAGAGGTTCGAGAGACACCCACAATTATAGAACCCACACCCGAAGAGCCAAGAGAGGAGATACAAGCTCCTAAAAGATCCGAGAAAGTCTCGAGACCACCTATGAGGTATGGTCAGCTTCTTGAAGAGGGCCATGATGAGCCTAACCATGGATGTGATCCATGGACCTTCAAGGAAGCGTTATCTGATGCCGATTCATCCAAATGGCTTGAAGCTATGGAATCTGAGATGAGTTCCATGCATTCGAACCAAGTGTGGGATCTTATAGATCCACCTGAGGGAACGGTTCCCATAGGGACTTGGGACGGATAGGAAGGTATTGACCTTCAAGGCGCGATTGGTGGCAAAAGGATATACTCAAAGACAAGGAGTTGACTTTGAGGAAACCTTTTTCACCAGTTGCAATGTTCAAGTCCATAAGGATTTTGCTAGCCATAGCTGCATGGTATGACTATGAGATATCGCAGATGGATGTCAAGACAGTCTTTCTTAATGGGGATTTTAAGAAAGTGATTTACATGTCTCAACCTGAAGGGTTTACATCTATCGGAAGTGAGCATATGGTATGCAAACTTCAGAGATCTATTTATGGTCTAAAGCAGGCATCTAGGAGTTGGAACCTTAGATTCAATAGTACAATCAAATAGTTTGATTTACTAAGAATCCTGAGGAACCCTATGTGTATAAGAAGGTCAGTGGGAGTGTTGTGACATTCCTGGTGTTGTATGTTGATGACATCCTACTCATTGGGAATGATGTAGGAATGTTGCAATCAACTAAGATATGGTTAGAGAGTAAGTTCTCGATGCAGGACTTGGGTGAAGCATCTTTTGTATTGGGATACAGATCTATAGAGATAGATCGAAAAGATTGCTTGGTCTCACCCAGTCCACATACATTGATACCATCGTGAAGTGGTTCTCGATGGATAAGTCCAAGAGAGGACATCTACCAATGTGTCATGGCGTGTCCCTATCCAAGTCTGTCTCCCAAGACTGATGCAGAGATAGTGGCGATGACACGCATTCCGTATGCTTCGGCAATTGGTAGCATCATGTATGTGATGATATCTACACGTCTTGACGTGGCTTTCGCACTAAGTATAGTGAGTAGATATCAATCGAACCCTGGTCTTCCACACCTGGAAAGCTGTGAAAGACATCCTCAAGTAGTTGAGAAGGACCAATAAGTTGTTCTTGATCTATGGGGTGGAGAACTGAAATTGGAAGGCTATACCGACTCTAGCTTCCAAAGCGATATCGATAACTCGAAGTCAACCTCTGGGTTTGTATTCATGCTCTATGGTGCTGCTGTCTCTTGGAAGAGTTCCAAGCAAGACAATACTGCGGATTCCAGCACAGAGGACGAATACATTATTGCATCAGATGCAGCAAGGGAGGCTGTTTGGATAAGGAATTTCGTCCAAGAGTTGGGCGTCATTCCTAATGGAGTTGCTCCTGTCCCGGTGTTGTGTGACAACACGGGAGCTTTAGCTCAAGCAAAGGAGCCAAGGTCTCATCAGAAGTCCAAACATGTATTGAGTAAGTACCACATCCTCGGAGAGATTGTGGAAAGAGGAGAAGTGTCTATTGACACAGTCGGCTCCGCAGACAATGTTGTTGATCCACTAGCTAAGCCTTTACCTGAACCATTATTCGACAAGCATCGCGAATCAATGGGTTTAAGCATATGGGTAGTTGGATCTAGTGCAAGTGGGAGATTGTTAGAGTAGGTGCCCGTCGAGCCAAGTGTTGGCCGAGTGTTCACAATGAAACTCTATGTATAAGCAATCTTTATTTTAGTAATATTTGAATTATTATTTTGGCACATCTTTATCTGTATACCCATGCTAGTTGCATAGATAAAGCCCTTGAATATACAAATAGTAGAAAGAATATGAGATGCTCATATGATGAGTATCATGAAACTCATATTTGTAATACTGTATATTCTAAACGGTTCCTAGTCGATTCAGCCGCCACTAAGAAGGATATAGGCCGCTCGAGTTAGAGACTAGTATCTGCGATGTGAGTACCATGTTTCATTGGTAGGGGACATTGTGATGTCCGAGCATGCAGATAGGTGCTCCTTGTAGAGTGCACTGAACAACCCTCCATAAAGGACTTTCCAAGTGGTTCTCACTTATCGAGTGGAAATTTCCTAGTTTATGGTTGTACATAATTAGTCCTTATGACCCGGGACAACATTGAGACTCTATGTGCTAGAATTACACTTTGACTTGTTTACCGACTCTCATGGGGTCATTCAGGTGGCAAGGTTGGGTGTTCTGTCGAAACACATAGGAGTCGATGCATTGTAGTCGGGGATTCACCGCTTACCTTCGGGTATGGATATCCTATGTGTTATCATGTGTATGTAGGTTGAAATCTCTGGCCAGAGTATGGTGGTAATTATGAAAGGGGTTTCATAGATTACACCATCGATGCAACTACGACATGACACATAGTATCGATTCATTGACAACTCTCGATAATCCAATGGTTGTCGAATCGATCGGGATATATGAGTTGAAGGGACCGTACTGTACGCTAACCATAATTGAATGGTTCTTGCAGGCACTATCATTTGATACCTAGGGAATCATGTAAGCGATGCTGCTAGGCGTTTAACATGATTGGTTGGGTACTATCAGACTTGAGTTCTGACGTTCTTATTATCAAGGTAGTTGATAAGTAAGAATGGAGCAATTGGGGTATGCTCGATATAAGGACATGTTTAGTCCGAATCACATGGAGATGTGAACCCACGGCTAGTTGTATCAATGAACCATTGAGGGCCACACAAGTGCTAGCTTTCTAGATCCCGTTGAGAAGTAAAATAGTTCAATATGTTGAACGGCTTATAAAGGAGTTTATAAGCGTAAGGAAAATTAGAAGTATGACTTCTATAAAGGAGAAAATAGTTCAATGTGTTGAACGACTTATAAATGAGTTTATAAGTGTAAGGAAAAATAGAAGTATGACTTCTATGAGAGAAATGTAAATTTTAATTTATGGAAGTGTTCCTAAATTAAAAGTTGGCCAAGTGAATAATGTATTTGAAAATTGTGACTTTCATAAACATTATTATGGACTAAATATTAATTAATTCAAGTGTTGAATTAATTAAACACTAGTGGACCTAGTAGAGTCCAAATAATTAAATTAATTCAAGTGTTGAATTAATTAAATTATATTGAGTCTTGTAGAGCTCAATTTAAATTAATTATTTAACTAGTGGGACTTGGGTAAATTCAAGTAATGTTTAATTAGTCTCAAATATGTTTGAGATAATTAAATTTAGTCCAAGGTTTTTAATTTGATTAAAAACTATATAATATAATATGCATGCATGGGAGGTGAAGGGTTGGAGACAACTTTTTGGGCTATCAAGGCATGGCATGCAAAAAGGTGTTTTTGCTTTATGCTTTTTGCAAGACTAAGACTAGTCTCCCTTCCCCCATTCCAACAATGCAATGGCCGAAACTTCAAGATCTTTTCTCTCCATTTTTTCTCTCATTTTTGTGTTCTTCAATTTGTTGAGGAACACTACACTTCTCTTTGAAAAATCCTCATATTTTTCTAGTGCAAAATATGAGGAAATCTACCTAGTTGGTGGTGGGCCTAATTTGAAGGAAAGATTCAAGAAGAAAGGAGGAGAGCTTGTAGATTTATCTTCCATTCAAGAGCCAAGTTGTTTACAACTTGGTTGGTGCCATCATCAACCTCAAGAGGTTGATAGGTAACAATTTTCTTACACCCTGTGTTTGACATATTTGGTGTTTGTTGTATTTGTTGCACAAGATATCATGGTGGCCGAAATTTTTGAACAAAAATCGAAATTTTTGAACTTCCGTTGCGCTTCCGGTCACCGTAACCGATCCCCTTTCAACCTAACGACTTCTCTAAAGAACAAATCCCCAATGTTTGAAGCATGTGGGGACCCGGGCTCTAATTCTTTTTCTTGGGATTAAATGGATTGTTATTCTAAAACGTGGGTCCATTTTTCGCTTTTTACCTTAAATCTAATGTAAACAAACGAGCATGAGTTCTTTATTTAAATACAACATACAAACATCAAATACATGTATTATTCTGTATGTTTTCCTTAACCAGTAATAAAATACAGTACATAACAAAAGACAACTACTGGTCCGTCTGCTAGGCCCGAGATCTCCACGCTAACACGATCATCTCTGTCTCGACCCAAATCCTGCCCCACCTGTTGTTATGCACACATACAGACATAACAACAGCCGGAAAACCGGTGAGAACACATCCCAGTATAAACATGTGAACATGCATATAAATACTATAAAACATGAAACATGCTGATATGAATGTCATTCATATAAAATCATGAAATGCGAGCCTAATCATGTCTAGATGCGACTCGACTAAAACTCTAGGGATCCCGGTGTGAATAAGACGATCTATCACCTACCCTCCCAATCGGGGTGACGGTACGTCTTATTCCTAGACTTCGGCCTGATCTGTATCCACGTCTACAATAGGGGGGTGATCTTCCCCTAAGCTGGGATAGAACCGAACGTCTAGAAGTCTGCCTGATCTCCAGACTGTCCTATCTTAATGCATGAATACAAAATCTGTAAACAAGCATAATCATCTAATGCAATGTAACATGATCTGTAAACAAAGCATAATAGGAATTGAATACAAGTTCTAATAAACATCTAATGCAATGTAACATGATCTGTAAACAAAGCATAACGAGATTTGCATATAAACAAATCTATAATAATACCTATATCAAGATATAAACAATAAAACTCGTATGTGATTTTAGTTGGGAAACTCAAATGTGATCTCATTTGAGTCGTGATTCCCCAAAACAAAGCATGTAGTATACCTTCCGTCGTAGAATTGCTGTTACAGTCGTGAAGATGAATCTGCAATAGGAATGATTCTTAACACTTCTAAGAAATGTTTCTAATGCTTTCAAATCTACGAAACCTCGCCTCTATTTATAGACAATGATCGGAAGATCCGATCCACTTCGGACGCTCCGATCTGACACCCTTCGGACGCTCCGAACTTACTTCGTACGTTCCGAATCCTGCATGTCTTCCACGTCTCTAGCCAACTGTCTCGGATGATCCGAACTACGATCGGTCGATCCGAACTATTGCATGCCATCCATGTGTCCAGCCACCTGGCTCGGACGCTCCGAACTCCGAACGGACGATGCGAACTCTGATCGTACGTTCCGATCTCGGTTCGGTCCTTCCGGTCTCACCGAAATATAAATACTCCAATATTCTCGATATCGGTCAACCTAATTCTCAATAGATATCAACACTATCATATTCTCAATCATAATCCAATACAGTACTTCTGTCCCAACAAGTCATAATCATACTGAAAATCATATATGATATCATTTCTTATTTCTTATGGTTATGTACAATCTTCACAACATATTCGTATATGTCAATCATTGTTCTGGGCATTACATTTCTCCCCCTCTAAGACAGAAGTTCGTCCTCGAACTGAAGTAACCATACAAAGTATCTAAAACAGTTTGATAATCTAAAATTGAATACATACTCATATCATATAAATAACTCGGGGTGTTTCTGTCTCATGTTTTCTTCCGTTTCCCACGTCGCTTCCTCAATGCCATGTCGACTCCACTGAACTTTCACAAGTGGAATGGTCTTCGTTCTGAGCTGTTTGTCCTTTCGATCAAGAATCTGTATCGGTCGTTCTATATAGCTCAAGGTGTGATCAAGTTCAGCTTCGTTCGGTTGAATAACATGAGAAACATCTGGCATATATCTGCGTAACATTGATACATGAAATACGTCATGTATTCCGGATAAGGAAGGAGGAAGAGCAAGTCGATAAGCTCGATCGCCAATCTTTTCAAGAATCTCGTAAGGACCAATGTATCGAGGAGAGAGTTTTCCGCGTTTGCCAAATCGAACAACGCCTCTGAATGGAGAAATCTTTAAAAACACTCTATCTCCCGCCTCAAATACTAACGGTCTACGTCTGATATTGGCGTACTTTGCTTGTCGATCTTGTGCTGTCTTCATTCGTTTCTGAATGATCTTTACCTTCTCAGTCATGTCACGAATCATATCTGGCCCAAGTTCTGGTACCTCTGAAACGTCATCCCAATATAGCGGAGATCTGCACTTCTTGCCATACAACGCTTCAAACGGTGCCATCTCAATGCTCGTCTGATAGCTGTTATTGTACGAGAATTCGCAAAGAGGTAGGGAATCTTGCCAACTAATGCCAAAATCTAGTACAACGGCTCTCAACATATCCTCTAATGTCTGGATAGTCCGTTCTGACTGTCCGTCTGTCTGAGGATGGTAAGCAGTGCTAAGGTGTAAGGTCGTACCTAACGCCTGCTGTAAACTGTGCCAGAAGTGTGAAGTGAATCGTGAATCACGATCTGATACGATAGACTTCGGCACTCCATGCAATCTGACTACCTCGCGAATATAAATCTCCGCCATCTGATCCTGTCTAAACGTCATTCTATATGGAATGAAACATGCGGATTTGGTCAGTCTGTCAATAATGACCCAAATCGCATCACAGCCTTTGGATGATCGAGGTAACTTCGTCACGAAATCCATGGAAATGTGGTCCCATTTCCATTCTGGAATGGATAAACTCTGAAGTAAACCCCCCGGCTTCTTCCTCTCGGCCTTCACCTGTTGGCAGTTCAAGCATTTAGACACAAATTCGGCAATATCTGACTTCATTTGCTTCCACCAGAACTGTGTCTTCAAGTCATTGTACATTTTTCTGCCACCAGGATGAATGCTGAACCGACTACAATGTGCCTCTGTCAGAATCTGCTGTCTCAAATCTGCAACATCTGGCACAACTAGACGGTTATTCACGTACAACACATGATCTCGTACCTGATATTCTGATACATGCCCTGATCTGACCATTTGGATTGATCTTTGCACATTCTGATCAGTTCTTTGTGCTTCCTTAATCCTCATAATCAAATTGGGCTCAACTTGGATCGTAAAGAGTCGTAGTGGCTTACTATCTGTATCAAATTCTAATCCAGACATACAGCAATTTTCAACTAACTTGTTAACACCTATCGTCGATAAGGACAATGAACATACCTTACGACTCAAGGCATCTGCTGCTGCATTTGACTTACCTGGATAATATTTGATTTCACAGTCAAAGTCTTTCAGAAGATCTAGCCATCTACGTTGCCTCATATTCAATTCTGATTGAGAAAATAGGTACTTTAAGCTCTTGTGATCGGAAAAGATCTCAAATTTCTCGCCATAGAGATAATGACGCCAAATCTTTAATGCAAACACGATAGCCGCCAATTCAAGATCATGAATGGGGTATCGAACTTCATGTGGCTTCAATTGTCTCGAGGCGTATGCGATCACATGACCTCGCTGCATAAGAACACATCCCAAACCTCTATGAGAAGCATCACAATATACAACAAAATCACCTGTACCTGAAGGTATCGTCAATACTGGAGCACTGGTCAGCCTTTTCTTCAATTCAACAAAGCTAGACTCACACTCCTCTGACCAAACAAATGGTGCATTCTTTTGTGTTAATTGAGTTATTGGTTTTGCAATACTGGAGAAATCTTTTATAAATCTTCTGTAATATCCGGCTAAGCCCATGAAACTGCGTATTTCTGGTACAGAAGTTGGTCTCGACCAACTGATCACAGCTTCCACTTTACTTGGATCAACAGAAATACCATCTCCAGAAATGATATGTCCTAAGAAGACAACTCTATTCAACCAAAACTCACATTTTGACAATTTAGCATACAGTCGCTCATTTCTCAACGTCTGCAACACAATCCTGAGATGCTCTGCATGCTCATTTCTGTTCTTCGAATACACCAAAATGTCATCAATGAAGACAATCACAAATTCATCTAGATATCTCTGAAACACTTGGTTCATCAAGCCCATAAATACCGCAGGAGCATTTGTTAAACCAAAAGGCATGACAATAAATTCGTAATGTCCATACCTGGTTCGAAACGCTGTCTTTGGTATGTCTATATCTCGAACTCTGAGCTGATGATAACCAGAACGTAAATCAATCTTAGAATAGACCGAGGATCCCTGCAACTGATCAAATAGGTCATCGATCCTAGGCAAAGGATATTTATTCTTGATCGTTGCCTTGTTCAACTGCCGGTAATCGATACACACCCGCATCGACCCATCTTTCTTTCGCACGAACAGCACCGGAGCGCCCCAAGGAGATACACTAGGTCTGATATATCCCTTGGCTAGAAGATCTTCTAATTGTGCTTTCAATTCTTTGAGTTCGATGGGTGCCATCCTATATGGAGCTCTCGAAATAGGTACGGTACCTGGCGCAAGTTCAATGCTGAAATCTATCTCACGAACCGGAGGTAATCCTGGGATCTCATCTGGAAAAATATCTGGAAATTCCCGTACTACTGGCAGATCTGCCAATGCCGGGCTCGACTTCTGCATATCTACAGCATAAACAAAGAAACCATCCGCTCCTTTCTGTAACAGTCTGTTCATAGTAAGAGCCGAAATCAAGGGAATCCGAGATCTGGAACCCTTCCCGTAGAATTTCCACTCGTCTGTCATCTCGGGTCTGAATCTGACAATCTTATGGAAACAATCCACGGTGGCTCTGTACTTCGTTAGCATGTCAATACCGACTATACAATCAAAATCAGCTAGACCCAACACTATACAATCTAGGTCAATCTCATGCCCCTCAAACTGTAGAATGCAATGTCTAACCGTAGTTACAGATATTAATCCACTTCCCAACGGAGAATTAATAGACACAACGTCTAACAACGACTCAACAGGCAATGAATGCAACAATGCAAATCGTTCTGAGATGAATGTATGCGATGCACCTGTATCTATCAAGATATAAGCAGGATAACCATAAAGGAGACAGTTACCTGCTATAACATCATCTGGTGCATCTTGTGCTTGCTCCTCTGTCAACGCAAACACTTGGGCCTGTTGCCTCGGAGGTTGAGTCACAGTCTGACTACCTCGGCCTCTGGGTGGAGTCGGTGCTGGTGGAGGCTGAAAAGAGTGAACCGACGATGCCTGCCGCTCAAACTGAGGTACTGAACCGGATGCTCTTCCACTCTGGCCTTGCTGTACACCTCTCTGTGGACAGACTTTGGCAAAATGCCCTGGTTGCCTGCAATAGTTGCATCTCCCTGTCACCCCTTGACACTGTTCAGTCGCATGCTTTCCTCCACAGGAACTGCAATAACCACCGATAAACCTTGAACTTTGATCAAAACCACTCTGTTTTGATCCGCTGGAGCTCGATGAACTGCTCCCTGGTCTTTTAAACTGTTTCCCCTTCGCCTTCAGCTGTTCTTTGCGTCCACTACCACTACCACCACTTTCGAATCGAGGAGGAGGAACTTGGGATGGAGGTAGTGGCGGTCTCGGACTCGGTGCAACATACGGAGCACTCCGTTGTCTAAGCAATCCTGCTTCAGCTCCTTTGGCACGATTCAATGCATCCGAGAAGTTATCGGGTCTCCCAGTATTGACTAACGTAAAGATATCTGGATTCAGGCCATTTATAAACTGATCCGCCATGGCCTCGTCATTTCCTGAAACATGGGGTGCAAAACGAAGCAAAGAAGAGAATTTAGCAACGTACTCCTCAATGTTCAATGGTCCTTGCCTCAGGTTTGCGAATTCAGCGCCTTTATCTTTACGGTAGGATACAGGGAAGAATCGCTGATAAAACTCGGTCTTGAATATCTTCCAAGAAATTTCGGTACCCCGCTGCTCTAAAGCTCTCCTAATGTTCAACCACCAATTCTTTGCTATATCTTGCAATTGATGGCCAATTAGCTTGATCCTCTTCTCATCACTGTACTCCAATGAGTCGAATAGCATCTCAATATCTTCAAGCCAACTTTCGCACTCGATGGCATTCTCGGTACCTTTTAAAGTGGGAGGTCGAAAGGATTGGAATCGCTTCAGCAACGTCTCCATAGGGGTCGCCGTAACATCCATAGAATCTCCGGATGTACTCCCCTGCTCTGGCGCTGCTGGTCGTAGAGGTACGGCTGCTCTTCTAGGAGGCATATCTAATAATCCAACTGATTAGTAAACAAGATATACAACTGTCTCAGCCATCATCTAGTCAGTTACCTCTGATCTAGAATCGGTTCTGATTCAGTCAATCACATGCTGAAATTAATCAAATACCAAACAACATGTAATAAGAAAGCAATAATCATGCTAGCACATCATCAAGCAAGGAAGAAGACTCGATCTACCCCGCTCATTCTATCCTATTTCAGTCTAACGGAACTATCGGCCAGTCTAACGGAACTATCGGCTCTGATACCACCTGTTGTGGGGACCCGGGCTCTAATTCTTTTTCTTGGGATTAAATGGATTGTTATTCTAAAACGTGGGTCCATTTTTCGCTTTTTACCTTAAATCTAATGTAAACAAACGAGCATGAGTTCTTTATTTAAATACAACATACAAACATCAAATACATGTATTATTCTGTATGTTTTCCTTAACCAGTAATAAAATACAGTACATAACAAAAGACAACTACTGGTCCGTCTGCTAGGCCCGAGATCTCCACGCTAACACGATCATCTCTGTCTCGACCCAAATCCTGCCCCACCTGTTGTTATGCACACATACAGACATAACAACAGCCGGAAAACCGGTGAGAACACATCCCAGTATAAACATGTGAACATGCATATAAATACTATAAAACATGAAACATGCTGATATGAATGTCATTCATATAAAATCATGAAATGCGAGCCTAATCATGTCTAGATGCGACTCGACTAAAACTCTAGGGATCCCGGTGTGAATAAGACGATCTATCACCTACCCTCCCAATCGGGGTGACGGTACGTCTTATTCCTAGACTTCGGCCTGATCTGTATCCACGTCTACAATAGGGGGGTGATCTTCCCCTAAGCTGGGATAGAACCGAACGTCTAGAAGTCTGCCTGATCTCCAGACTGTCCTATCTTAATGCATGAATACAAAATCTGTAAACAAGCATAATCATCTAATGCAATGTAACATGATCTGTAAACAAAGCATAATAGGAATTGAATACAAGTTCTAATAAACATCTAATGCAATGTAACATGATCTGTAAACAAAGCATAACGAGATTTGCATATAAACAAATCTATAATAATACCTATATCAAGATATAAACAATAAAACTCGTATGTGATTTTAGTTGGGAAACTCAAATGTGATCTCATTTGAGTCGTGATTCCCCAAAACAAAGCATGTAGTATACCTTCCGTCGTAGAATTGCTGTTACAGTCGTGAAGATGAATCTGCAATAGGAATGATTCTTAACACTTCTAAGAAATGTTTCTAATGCTTTCAAATCTACGAAACCTCGCCTCTATTTATAGACAATGATCGGAAGATCCGATCCACTTCGGACGCTCCGATCTGCCACCCTTCGGACGCTCCGAACTTACTTCGTACGTTCCGAATCCTGCATGTCTTCCACGTCTCTAGCCAACTGTCTCGGATGATCCGAACTACGATCGGTCGATCCGAACTATTGCATGCCATCCATGTGTCCAGCCACCTGGCTCGGACGCTCCGAACTCCGAACGGACGATGCGAACTCTGATCGTACGTTCCGATCTCGGTTCGGTCCTTCCGGTCTCACCGAAATATAAATACTCCAATATTCTCGATATCGGTCAACCTAATTCTCAATAGATATCAACACTATCATATTCTCAATCATAATCCAATACAGTACTTCTGTCCCAACAAGTCATAATCATACTGAAAATCATATATGATATCATTTCTTATTTCTTATGGTTATGTACAATCTTCACAACATATTCGTATATGTCAATCATTGTTCCGGGCATTACAAAGCATCATCGGTATTATGACAAGCTATAAAATGTGCCATTTAAGCGAATCTATCCACAACAACAAAAATAGAATCCCTCCCCTTCTTCGTCCTAGGCAACCCCAAAATAAAGTCCATAGAAATGTCAATCCAAGTTCTTTTTAAGAACAGCACGCAAAAGTGTTCCCAAAGTTATATTGACAACTTCAGTTTGTCCATCCGTTTGAGGATGACAAGTAGTAGAAAACAACAATTTTGTGTCAGGTTTAGCCCATAAAGTCTTCCAAAAGTAACTCAAGAATTTAACATCGCGAACAGAAACAATAGTCCTAGGCATGCCATGCAACCTAACGACTTCTCTAAAGAACAAATCCGCAATGTTTGAAGCATCATCGGTTTTATGACAAGCTATAAAATGTGCCATCTAAGCGAATCTATCCACAACCACAAAAATAGAATCCCTCCCCTTCTTAGTCCTAAGCAACCCCAAAATAAAGTCCATAGAAATGTCAATCCAAGTTCTTTTTGAGAATAGCACGCAAAAGTGTTCCCAAAGTTCTATTGACAACTTCAGTTTGTCCATCCGTTTGAGGATGACAAGTTGTAGAAAACAACAATTTTGTGCCAAGTTTAGCCCATAAAGTCTTCCAAAAGTAACTCAAGATTTTAACACCGCGACCAGAAACAATAGTCATAGGCATTGCATGCAACCTAACGACTTCTCTAAAGAACAAATCCGCAATGTTTGAAGCATCATCGGTTTTATGACAAGCTAGAAAATATGTCATCTTAGATAATCTATCCACAAAAACAAAACTAGAATCCCTCCCCTTCTTAGTCCTAGGCAACCCCAAAATAAAGTCCATAGAAATGTCAATCCAAGTTCTTTTTAAGAATAGCACGCAAAATTGTTCCCAAAGTTCTATTGACAACTTCAGTTTGTCCATCCGTTTGAGGATGACAAGTAGTAGAAAACAACAATTTTGTGCCAAGTTTAGCCCATAAAGAATTCCAAAAGTAACTCAAGAATTTAACATCGCGACCAGAAACAATAGTCCTAGGCATGCCATGCAACCTAACGACTTCTCTAAAGAACAAATCCGCAATGTTTGAAGCATCATCGGTTTTATGACAAGCTATAAAATGTGCCATCTTAGAGAATCTGTCCACAACAACAAAAAAAGAATCCCTACCCTTCTTAGTCCTAGGCAACCCCAAAATAAAGTCCATTGAAATGTCAATCCTAGTTATTTTCAAGAATAGCACGCAAAATTGTTCCCAAAGTTCTATTGACAACTTCAGTTTGTCCATCCGTTTGAGGATGACAAGTAGTAGAAAACAACAATTTTGTGCCAAGTTTAGCCCATAAAGTATTCCAAAAGTAACTGAAGAATTTAACATCGCGACCAGAAACAGTAGTCCTAGGCATGCCATGCAACCTAACGACTTCTCTAAAGAACAAATCCGCAATGTTTGAAGCATCATTGGTTTTATGACAAGCTATAAAATGTGTCATCTTAGAGAATCTATCCACAAGAACAAAAAAAGTGTAAGGCTCGAGAATTATTAGTCCTCATTGACGAATACTCGGAAGATAGGGGAATGCAGGATAGAAAAGATAGAATTCTACAATGTAAGGCCGAAGCAAAACCGCACCCGCGGTGCAGGAAGGACCGCACCCGCGGTGCATAGACAGAATATTGGCAAATTTTATTCGAAGCATCACCGAACCCACGGTCTTGCAGAGACCGCACCCGCGGTCGATGAATCTCAGAAAATGAAAGGGCTGCCGAAAGCATAGCGCACCCGCGGTCCCGAGATACCGCACCCGCGGTAGTGCGTGTCAAGAGAAAAATGATAACACTTGTCTTTGGCCATGCATATTGATGTGTTGTCTTCCTCTCCACTTTCATTCAGATACAAGAACCGAGCTCCTCCCCCAAAGAATCCTTAAGCTCCAAGGTAGATTAGAACATTGGTTTTGAAAGATCTGTGCATCCGATTTTGAATCCAAGTAGAGATTATTGATCCTTGCATCATTGGCTACAAAAGGAAGTAAGTTTCTTGCAGTTTCAGCATGTTTCGAAATATACATGTTGGGGAAATGCTGATATGATTATGATTATTTGTTCTTGATATATTGAGCATGATATATTCGTTACCAGATCGAAATTTGGAGACTGTATGCTATTGTTCGAAATTTCCAGCCTATATGAGTTAGGATACTTGCAGATTTCAGAATATATATATTAATGTGGGATGAGATTTTGAATTGATAGTATGTCCTACATTGATAATGTTGTATTGAGATTGTCGGTATCGAAGAATTACGCCGTTATGCCATCGAATTGTATTGAAACCGATTCCAGCTTTGTATATTGAGTTGCTTGAGATGTATATCTTTTACTATTTATTAAAGTTGAAGCCCCTATAAAAACCGTTTGGTGTCTTGGTCTGTTTTTTGAATACCCAAAAATACCCCCGCATCTGTTTTTTATTTCTCCCCCACGTTCCTATCTTCTTCCCTCATCTCCAACGCATACATCGATTTCTTTGAAAACTGAAAACAGATTCTCTCAAAGAAAATCCGTATCTCCCATTTTCTGAAACAGAACTCCCGCAAATCTATCATGGTTGCGTACCTGGTTGTTTTCTTTTATCGTACGTCTGTTACAAGATAGACATTAGATCTTTCTTCAACTCAGGGCGCTCTCTCTCTATCTCATATCATCGGCCACCACCCCCACCCCACCCCACCCCACCGTCCCCGCCGCTTGAAATTGAAGGATAAATTGTTCGACGCAGGAAACAGAGCGCAAGATTTCGTTCCGCTTTTCGATTTCGTCTCAAACGGGTATTAGACCTATACCTTGATTATTAATTTTCCCGTTAATTATGCGTGGTAGGGCAGATTTTGCACAGTTGGATTTCAAAAAATTATTCTGGTACATGATTCTCTTTGAAGGATGGCAATTGGAATTGTTATAGGGATGCTGCGAGGTTGTTTGTAATACCCGAATTGAAAACGTGGTCGGGATAGTCCAGAATAAGAATTATGAAATATGGACAATTTCTAACTGACCTGTAAAATCTTCAGAAAACATCCCCGGTTAGACCCCCTAAGCCACAATCGGATTCAAAATATAAGTGGTTTTATTCGCACTTCCACGACCAAAATCCATATTTTTAAAGTATCCCCAGCTTTTTAAATTTGTATTTTCCTTATTATCTTACAACTTGAGTATGATTCGTTACTTAATTTAAACTTGCGAATGAAGTCATATTTTGAATCATATTTTGAAAGAATTTGCAGTGTACTTGATTGATCATACCTTTTTCATGTGATAGTTGCCTAATATTATTATGTTGAGAAAGCATTATGTATCGAACTCAAATGAGATTTCCATAATTAATTGATCACTATCCTCCATTTGTTGGTATATAATATTAGGTTAGTATCCTTTGCAGACGATGTGCGTATGTCATTTAATTTTAAGCATGTTAAGTTTTAATATAAAATGTAATTATGATGGTGACATTTTAATAAAGATTATGTTTGAGTATTGATTTCATTGTATCTATCTTTTTCTAGCAATCATCGTCTTATTTCTACAGTGGAAGCGATGGTAGTTAAAAAAAACTGGTTTTCGAATAGTTTGGAGCAACGAAAGGTTATATCGCCTGAAATCAAGGACAATGAAATAATGATCAAGGTGTGCGCTGTTGGGGTCAATTGGGGTGATATAATGGACGTGGTTACAAGTGATGATGGTCTCTGCCCAGGCCTTGAATGCTCTGGGATAATTGAAGCAGTTGGAAGAAATGTCATTAGTTGGAAAATTGGACAAAGGGTAATCATCATCTCTCCCCCAAGCGATGTTATAAAATGATAAATTTAGTTTTTATACTCTCTTCTTTTCTACCCTTATGCCGACTGCTGGATGAAGCATTTTCTCTTTTTACAATTTCAGGTCTGTGCCATTCTTGAAGGAGGAGGGTATGCTGAAAAAGTGGCTGTGCCGGCAGGCTTTCTTCTTCCGTTGCCCGATCATATTAATTTAGCTGATGCTGCAGGCTTACCTTTTGCATCATGTAGCATATGGTTAGCTTTATTCAAAATGCATGATCCCAAGACACTTCGAGGTAAAACAGTACTGGTGAGAACCGAACCTAAACTTTATAAGGAGTTCATTCTAAATAGTAACGAAGTGGTTTTGGATCCATATTTTTATCTGCACATGTTTACACATGAATTTCAAAGTATGATAACAACCTTATGTTTATAATTCTCAATGTTCTTCTTCATTGAGGCAATGTGCTTTCTCAAGTGATAATTAACAGTTTTGTAAATTTGTGTTTATTTTTGATATTAGAGTTTTTCTTGGACAAAATAATATTAATTTTCATGCTCAAAACCAATATTATGTAATCTAACAAATTGAGTTTGCCATATTTATTTTTTAAACTTTGGAATTCACTGTCATTCATGATTCAAATACAAAATATTTTGATTTGATGATGGCTAAGTGTCATGAATGTTTAATATATTAGCTCTATATATTTATGACACACGCAACGCGTGTGCCTCGGTGGATAGTAGATGAACATCTCTGTTTCCCTTCTCTTAATGTGCATGTAAAACCGATTTATTAAACTCATTGTCTTATCTGCACAATGACTTTGCTGGAGCAGTTTCATATATTTAAAGTTTGTTAATCTGTCATATGATATTGAAATGACTGAATATGACCAACTTCTCCTCCATTTAGAGTGCACTTCCACAGCATGGTGGTGAAGTTAATTAGACTTTGGAGAGCATCGATCTCAATACTTCAGGAAGGTAAATGGCCTCTCTTTTTCTCTTGCAGCTTTCTAATGCTTTCTTTTGTGCAGTGTTGTTGTTAGAGAAGCCAAGAAACTCCTTACTGTTTTGTTTCCCGACGGATGTGCTGGACGGGCATTTACTCTCAAGGTGCATAAAATTTAGTGTGTCAACTGTCAAGCCCTTTTGCCCTTTTGATTCAGCACAGATTCCACAATAATTTTTTCTTCCTTCAAAATCGTTCCACACAATTTTTTCCCTCCTCATCTAAGCGATTCTATCTGCACTCATTATCTCTTCCCTGTTCCAAAACTTCTCTTCATAAAGTTCCGGCCTTTCTAATTCCTCGATTTCTTGAGTTTGATTTTTGCCCTCAATCTCTCGCGTTATTATTGGTTTCAATTTAGTAATTGCACGAATTCAGTTTTGATATGTCTGAATTTTCGACAATAAAGCGAAAGGTTTGATTTATCGAAAATTCACAAAAAATTGTTTCTTATTTTGCCCAATTCACACGGTTTTTCATTTTCACCTTTTATTTGATGAAAATTATCAGTTTAAACTAAAAACATCTCATTGTTATATTTTGTATTCATAAATCACCGTAAAAAAACGCAGGACAAAAAACTTATGCGACGACACAGAAAGTTAATGGTTAACTACTCACTTTTTTATTTCCTTTATTGTTATTAATTTTGTTTTGGTTTATGGGTTTAAACGCAAATGGTTTGCAAAAGAAGCGTAGATTTAAGGCTTCCTTACAATTCATCCATTTTGGTATTATATCTATTTGATTTATTGATGTTGTGCAAGGTTCCCGTTGTATAATAATGGTTTTTTATGTTATGCAAAGTTTGCACGAATTGACCCAAAAATAATTGAATTAAATAAAAATAGATGAGAAGTTGTAGAATCGTCGTTCCCTTTGAAATTTAACAAAATTAAAAAAAAAAACAAGCTTGAAACAAGTTCTAAATAATATCTTAATTATCTATTTTGTATTCAAGCAATTTCGTCAAATAATGTAAAGTTTTTGTTCTTTTCACTTTGGGAATGGGATACGTGCTTCAACATTCACACATTATAATTTTTATTCTTTTGTGATTTTGCATAATTTTGATTTGGAGCCGTAAGTCAATGTTCCCTGATGCCTTCTCAATATTTAAATGTAATATTCAACAAAAAAAACAATACTACGCTAATATAATGATTTCATTTGTTTTTGGTGTTTTGTTTTGAGGTATGAGATGTGTGAGCTTTTTCTTATAAAAAATGATAGACAACTACGACCCTCATTTAATTTTAAACTGATTTTATCAAATTTTGATTTGGATCTAGAGTATAATGTTGTCATACTGTATTTTTTTATTTAAGCTTCCGAAATAAGGTTGGTAATCTTTACTTCTTATTTTCGGTGATATACTGTTATAACTGAGGTATATATTTAGCTAATCAATGCTAATGGTTATATTGTATGTAAGGTGCACATTTTTTCAAGACGAAGGTTCCTTCTTACAAAGAGGTATTGTATCTGTAAGTTTTCCTTCTTTTGCTTTCACTTTGGTGTTTTACTTTGTGTATATTGTTTGAAATGTGTAGCACACGGCATCCGTGTATCATTTGGTACACGATTTTCGTGTTACTTCCCAACGTTGTTTTCGCTGCTGACATTCTCATGGTGTAACAAAATAATGTATGATATTATGATGATATAATATTTGAGACTTATTGTATTTTACATTTTATAAAAAAAAATCATGTATTTTGAATTAAAAAAAATGATTTGTATGAGACTAACCTCTCATCTCAAATTTTATTCATGTTTTCACAATAGTTTATCCAATTATAACATGTTATCATCTTCTGCCATCAATTTTCTTCAATGTATATCGATGTAATGCTGGTATATTCATATTTTTGGTAAATCTGTTATTGCATTTCTTGAATTATTGAAACTTAAACATCTCATAAATAAACGTTTCTAAAATCCTTAAATGGAAAAATTAAAGTAAGGTTCTTCAAAAAATTATCTAAAAATAATATTTATTTGAAGAAACAACGATTGAAATCAAAGATTTTTTCCATTTAAGGATTTTAGAAACGTTTATTTATTTACCGTGTATTTAGCGAAATCTTTGGAGTAGTTTACATTTTGTTTTATCATTGCATATTTTAGAAATTTTGTTCTGTTTCTGGATCTTTTACCAAATGGTCAACCTCCCCAAATGGAGTGGTCTATTGCCCAAGCCAGAACTTACAGGTACTCCAAGATCTTATTCATGAGTTTGAAAGAAACCAGCAAATGAATATGCAATGCATCAAATATTTATCAAGAACTACACTTGAAACGGTGTTCACAGGTGGAACCTGACATCAAATGCAGCTAGGCCAAACCCTTCGGGTTCTTTCCATTACGAGAAAATAAACGTTTCTAAAATGTTTATTTATTTACGGTGTATTTAGCGAAATCTTTGCAGTAGTTTACATTTGGTTCTGTCATATCGATTTTTATAGCACGCTTTAATGGATTGTTTTATTTATTTTGTATGTTTAGGTTGAACTATAGTATGATTCGATGAAATGAATATTTTTTTATTACGTTTGACCATAAACAGTTTAACTTATGCATAAAATGCTCAAGGATATCTACAACTTGAATATTTTTTTCAATTTATTAGGTGAATGTAGATGACAAATTTTAGGTTTTTATATTCAATAAATTTTAGTTTAATGATATTCTCATATTTTTTAGACATTTTTTGACTATTTGTTTATTTCTTTTAAATTGAAATTTATCATTATTTCACAAGATATGATATTACTACTTCAAAATAATATTTTTTTTAAAATCAACATATATATCATATGAGGTAACAAATTGAATTTTGCATATTTATTTAAGCTTTGTAATCCTTTGCTTTTCATGGACCAAGAACAAATTTTTTTGCTGTGATGGTTTTGTAAAATCACGAAAGTTTAATATATTAACGTCATATATTCATGACACACGCAATGCGTGTGCTTCGGTTGCTAGTATTGATGAAGTGCACATTGATTATGCCATTTCAGATTTGTATTGGTTGTTGTGAACTCAAGACTTCGACTACGACACCGACTATTCGACAAGAAAGGTGTTATTCATGTTGTCACGGAATTGCACAACTCGATTCAGATTTGATACGAGTTTCCCTAAATCACATACTAGATTGTTATTACATTTGATTATGTAATTTCTTGTTTATTGATTTATATTCAAGTCCTGAGATAGGAGAGATTGGCAGATCGGCCAAAACTAGACGTTTCGGTGTATCGACGCATAGTAGTAGACTTTCTCTATGTGTAGCCCCTCGATACAGAGTTGACCGAAGTCTAGGAATAAGACGTACCGTCACCCCGAGTGATTGGGTAGGTGACAGACCGTCTTATTCACACCGGGATCCCTAGATTAGAGAATCGAGTCAAGACCTAATCATTGAATACAGATTTGTATTCCTTTACATGTTGTAGATTTTATATTCATGTGCAATGATATATGCTATGCATTGGTGTATGATTTATTACATTGCATGCATACATGTTTTATACTGGGATTTGTTCTCACCGGAGTTATCCGGCTGTTGTCGTGTCTGTATGTGTGCATGGCAACAGGTGAGGCAGGATCTGGGTCTCGAGCTAGATGAGAGATTGACGATATCGTGGAGATCTCGGGCGTTGAAGATTTCTAGTGTTTTCCTAGTAGACTTGTATTAATTATGTTTATAGTCGGGATTTGAACACTAGTATATGATTGTACTTAACAGACTTGTATGTACATGATGTTGTTTAATTATTATGGAGACAGATTATGTTTTTAATTATACATTTGAATTAATGTTAAAAGCAAAATTTTGACCCACATTTTCGAGCAAAGATCCAATAAATCCCAAAAGAATTGAGTTAGAGCCCGGGTCCCCACAACAGGTGGTATCAGAGCTGTAGGTTCTGTAGACTGAGATGGAATAGAATGAGCGGGGTAGATCGAGTCATCTTCCTTGCTCTTGATGTGCTAGCATGATTTATTGCTTTCCCTATTAGATGTTGTTGTATTATCTGAATTGATTTACAGCATGTCAAGCCTGAATCAGAACCGATTCTCGATCAGAGGTTTATGATCAGAGGAGGGCTGAGACAGATGATATTGATTGTATACTAATCAGTTTGATAATCAGATTTATGCCGCCTAGACGTATACCATAGCCAGAGCAGGGTAGCACATCAGGTGCACAGATGGATGTCACCGCTACGCCGATGGAGACCTTACTGAAGAGGTTTCAGTCTTTCCATCCTCCTACGCTGAAGGGAACAGAGAGTGCAGTAGAGTGCGAGAGCTGGCTTGATGATATCGAGATGTTGTTTGAGTCTTTGGCATATACTGATGAGCGACGTGTGAAATTGATAGGTCATCAGCTGCAAGAGGTTGCAAAGAGCTGGTGGTTGACTGCGAAGAGAGCCTTGGAGCACCGAGGCATTGACATCACGTGGAAAGTCTTCAAGGATGAGTTCTATCAGCGCTTCTTCCCCGTCTCCTACCGAAAAGATAAAGGAGCTGAATTTGCGAATCTGAGACAGGGACAGTGGAACATCGAGGAGTATGTTGCTAAATTTTCTGCGTTGCTTCGATTTGCACCGCACGTGGCTGGGAACGACGAGGCAGTGGCCGATCAGTTCATCAACGGGTTGAATCCAGATGTCTTTACTTTGGTGAACACGGGACGGCCTAATACTTTTTCGGAGGCATTGAACCGAGCGAAGGGAGCAGAGGCTGGCTTGATCAGGCAGCGAGGAGCTTCTTACATTGTTCAGGGGCAGAGACCGCCACAGCCTACCGCCGTTCAGTTTCCACCACCTCCTCCTCGATTTGAGAGTGGAAGCAGTAGCAGTGGGCAGAAAGATCAGTTGAAGGCTAGAGGCAGGCAATTTAAGAAATCCGGGAGTACTTCATCGAGCTCAAGTGGATCTCGACAGAGAGGTCAGGGTTCAGATTATAGTGGCGCGTATTGCAGTTCGTGCGGAGGGCGACATGCCACGGAGCAGTGTCAAGGAGTTATGGGATGCTGCAACATCTGTAGGCAGCCGGGACACTTTGCCAGAGTTTGTCCCCAGAGAGGTGCACAACGATTCCAGAGTACAGGGTTATCAGCACCAGTGCCACAGATGGAGAGACAGGCATCCTCTGTACACTCCTTCCAGCCACCATCTACACAGACCCAGCAGAGACCAGGAGGTAGTCAGACAGTGAGTCAACATCCCAGACAGCAGGCTCGTGTCTTTGCCTTGACAGAGGAGCAGGCGCAGGAGTCACCAGACGATGTTATTGCAGGTAACTGTTTTCTTTGCGGTTATCCAGCATATGTGTTGATAGACACAGGTGCATCCCTTACATTCATCTCTGAACGTTTTGCATTATTGCATTCATTGCCTGTCGAGTCGATGTCTACTGTAGTGTCTATCACATCTCCGTTGGGAAGTGGTTTGATATCTGTGGCTATAGTTAGACATTGTATGCTTCGGTTTGAGGGGCATGAGATTGATCTAGATTGTATAGTACTTGGTTTAGCTGATTTTGACTGTATAGTTGTCATAGATATGTTAACCAATTACAGGGCAACTGTAGATTGTTTCCACAAGATTGTTAGATTCAGACCCGAGATGAATGATGAGTGGAAATTCTATGGAAAGGGTTCCAGATCTCGGATTCCCTTAGTATCTGCTCTGACTATGAGTAGATGGCTTCAGAGAGGAGCAGAGGGCTGTCTCGTATATTCAGTAGATCTACTGAAGTCGAGCCCAACATTGGCAGATTTGCCAGTGGTTTACGAGTTTGCAGATGTTTTTCCAGATGAGATTCCGGGATTGCCTCCAGTCCGAGAGGTAGATTTTAGCATAGATCTTGTGCCAGACAGTGTTCCTATCTCGAGAGCTCCGTATAGGATGGCACCTATTGAACTGAAAGAATTGAAAGCACAATTGGAAGATCTTCTGTCCAAGGGATATATCAGACCCAGTGTATCTCCTTGGGGTGCTCCGGTGCTTTTCGTTAGAAAGAAAGATGGTTCGATGCGATTATGTATTGATTACAGACAGTTGAACAAGGCAACAGTGAAGAACAAGTATCCTTTGTCGCGCATCGATGATTTGTTTGATCAGCTTCAGGGATCTTCTGTATACTCGAAGATTGATTTGAGATCAGGGTATCATCAGCTCAGAGTTAGAGACGTTGATATTCCGAAGACTGCATTCTGAACCAGGTATGGACACTACGAGTTTATTGTTATGTCTTTCGGTTTCACGAATGCACCAGCGGTATTTATGAGTTTGATGAACCGCATCTTTCAAAGGTATTTAGACGATTTTGTGATTGTGTTCATTGATGATATTCTGGTATATTCGAAGAGTCTGACTGAGCATGCAGATCATCTGAGGATTGTATTGCAGACTTTGAGAAAAGAGCAGTTATATACTAAATTGTCCAAGTGCGAATTCTGGCTGAAACAGGTTGTCTTTTTGGGGCACATTATATCTGGAGATGGTATTGCGGTCGATCCGGGTAAAGTTGAGGTTGTGATCAGTTGGCCGAGGCCGATTTCTGTGCCAGAGATATGCAGTTTCATGGGTCTAGCCGGGTATTATCGTCGTTTTATCCGAGATTTCTCTAGTATAGCAAAACCTATCACCCAGTTGACACAAAAGAACATGCCATTTGTATGTTCTGAAGATTGTGAAGCCAGTTTTGTAGAATTGAAGAAGAGGCTGACTAGTGCACCTGTTTTGACGATTCCTTCAGGTACAGGTGAGTTCGTTGTATACTGTGACGCATCTCACAGAGGGTTAGGATGTGTTCTTATGCAGCGAGGGCATGTGATAGCGTACGGCTCTAGACAGCTGAAGCCGCACGAGACTCGTTATCCGATTCATGATCTTGAATTGGCGGCGATTGTCTTTGCCCTGAAGATCTGGCGCCATTATCTGTATGGCGAGAAATTTGAGATCTATTCCGATCATAAGAGCCTGAAGTACCTCTTTTCTCAGTCAGAGTTGAACATGAGGCAGCGGCGATGGCTTGATCTGTTGAAAGATTTTGATTGCGAGATCAAGTACTATCCAGGGAAGTCGAATGCAGCGGCAGACGCCTTGAGTCGAAAGGTATGTGCTCTTTCCTTGCGACAGTAGGCGTATCGAATTTAGTAGAGGATTGTTGCTTGTCTGGGTTGACATTTGATATAGAGAGTAGACCGTTGCGACTTGCTGCGATTCAGATTGAGCCATATTTGATTTTGAAGGTCAAAGAAGCGCAGAGAACTGAGCCGAGCGTTCAGAAATCGATTGATATGGTCAGAGCTGGTCATATATCAGAGTATCAGGTTAGAGATTCTGTTCTGTATGTGAATAACCGCATAGTAGTGCCAGATGTTTCAGATCTGAGACGACAGATTATGTCAGAGGTACACTGTAGTCGGTTCAGTATTCATCCTGGTGGCAGGAAGATGTACAATGATCTAAAGACACAATTCTGGTGGAAGCAGATGAAGACAGACATTGCAGAATTTGTGTCTAAGTGCCTGAATTGCCAGCAGGTGAAGGCAGAAAGAAAGAAGCTCGGAGGTTTACTTCAAAGTATGTCTATTCCTGAATGGAAATGGAACCACATTTCCATGGATTTCGTGACAAAGTTACCTCGATTTTCGTGGGGCTGTGACGCGATTTGGGTTGTGATTGACAGACTGACCAAATCAGCGTGCTTTATTCCATACAGAATGACCTATCGACACGATCAGATGGCAGAGTTGTATGTCAAAGAGGTCGTCAGATTGCACGGTGTGCCGAAGTCGATCGTATCAGATCGTGATCCACGATTCACTTTTCACTTCTGGCACAGTTTGAAGCAGGCTTTGGGTACGACTTTACACCTGAGCACTGCTTATCATCCTCAGACAGACGGACAGTCAGAGCGGACTATCCAGACTTTAGAGGACATGCTGAGAGCTGTAGTACTAGATTTTGGTACTAGCTGGCAAGATTCATTGCTGTTGTGTGAGTTTTCATACAACAACAGCTATCAGACTAGCATTGAGATGGCACCGTTCGAAGCTTTATACGGAAAGAAGTGCAGATCTCCGTTGTACTGGGATGATATCTCTGAGGTACCTGAGTTGGGGCCTGATATGATTCGTGAGGTGACCGAGAAAGTGAAGATCATTCAGAAGAGAATGAAGATAGCACAGGATAGGCAAGCGAAATACGCCAATATCAGACGCAGACCGTTGATATTTGAACAGGGAGACAGAGTATTTTTGAAGATTTCACCTTTCAGAGGCGTTGTCAGATTTGGCAAGCGGGGGAAATTGTCTCCTAGATACGTCGGTTCGTATGAGATCCTTGAGAAGAGTGGCGATCGAGCTTACAGACTTGCTCTTCCTCCTTCATTATCTGGTATTCATGATATTTTTCATGTATCGATGTTACGCAGATATATGCCAGATAGTTCTCATGTCATTCAGCCTGACGAAGCAGAGTTAGATCAGACTTTGAGCTATGTCGAACAGCCGATATAGATTCTTGATCGGAAGGAGAAACAACTTAGAACCAAGACCATTCCGCTTGTGAAGGTTCAGTGGAGTCGTCATGGCATCGAGGAAGCAACTTGGGAGACAGAGTCTGATATGAGACAGAAACATCCCGAGCTGTTCATATGATGTGAGTCTTCCTTTCAGTTTTGATTATACTGTTTTGTATATATTTGCATGATTATTTGCTTACGAGTTCGAGGACGAACTCCTCTCTAAGAGGGGTAGAAATGTAAGGCTCGAGAATTATTAGTCCTCATTGACGAATACTCGGAAGATAGGGGAATGCAGGATATAAAAGATAGAATTCTACAATGTAAGGCCGAAGCAAAACCGCACCCGCGGTGCATAGACAGAATATTGGCAAATTTTATTCGAAGCATCACCGCACCCGCAGTCTTGCAGAGACCGCACCCGCGGTCGATGAATCTCAGAAAATGAAAGGGCTACCGAAAGCATAGCGCACCCGCGGTCCCGAGATACCGCACCCGCGGTAGTGCGTGTCAAGAGAAAAATGATAACACTTGTCTTTGGCCATGCATATTGATGTGTTGTCTTCCTCTCCCCTTTCATTCAGATACAAGAACCGAGCTCCTCCTCCAAAGAATCCTTAAGCTCCAAGGTAGATTAGAACATTGGTTTTGAAAGATCTGTGCATCCGATTTTGAATCCAAGTAGAGATTATTGATCCTTGAATCATTGGCTACAAAAGGAAGTAAGTTTCTTGCAGTTTCAGCATGTTTCGAAATATACATGTTGGGGAAATGCTGATATGATTATGATTATGTGTTCTTGATATAATGAGCATGATATATTCGTTACCGGATCGAAATTTGGAGACCGTATGCTATTGTTCGAAATTTCCAGCCTATATGAGTTAGGATACTTGCAGATTTCAGAATATATATATTGATGTGGGATGAGATTTTGAATTGATAGTATGTCCTACAATGATAATGTTGTATTGACATTGTCGGCATCGAAGAATTACGCCGTTATGCCGTCGAATTGTATTGAAACCGATTCCAGCTTTGTATATTGAGTTACTTGAGATGTATATTGATGAAGTGCACATTGATTATGCCATTTCAGATTTGTATTGGTTGTTGTGAACTCAAGACTTCGACTACGACACCGACTATTCGACAAGAAAGGTATAATTCATGTGGTCACGGGATTGCACAACTCGATTCAGATTTGATACGAGTTTCCCTAAATCACATACTAGATTGTTATTACATTTGACTATGTAATGTCTTGTTTATTGATTTATATTCAAGTCCTGAGATAGGAGAGATTGGCAGATTGGCAAAAACTAGACGTTACGGTGTATCGACGCATAGTAGTAGACTTTCTCTATGTGTAGCCCCACGATACAGAGTTGACCGAAGTCCAGGAATAAGACGTACCGTCACCCCGAGTGGTTGGTGAAAGGGGATCGGTTACGGTGACCGGAAGCACAACGGAAGTTTAAAAAAAAATCAAATTTTTCATCAAAAATTTCGGCCACCTCATATCTTGTGTAACAAATACAAAAAAACACAAAAATGACATTCATAGTGTGTTTAGAAATGTACCTATCAATCTTAAAATATTGATGATGGCTCCAACTTAGTTGATATACAACTAAGCTCTTCAATGCCAAGACAATCTTCAAGCTTCCTTTGAGCCCACCTTGCTCAAATATTAAGTCCACCACCAACTAGCTAGATCCACTCTAATTTTGCACTAGAAAAATTAGAGCATTTTTCTTTTGAGAAGTGTTTTCTTTCCTCAACTCTTGAAGAAGAAAATTGAGAGAAAACTTAGAGAATATGAGGGAGAAATTTCGGCCATTTCATCCTTGAAAAGGGGGGGAAGGGAGACTAGCCTTGGTAGTGTAAAAAGTTGTTGTTGGCATGTGTGACACATGTCTTGAATATTGAGAAAGTTGTCTCCCAACTCTTCACCTTCCATGCATGCAACTCTTATTTGATTTTTAACAATTAAAAATCCATGGACTTATTTTTAATTATCTCAAACATATTTCAGACTAATTAAACATTACTTGAATTTACTCAAGTCCACTAGTTAAATAATTTATTTAAATTGAGCTCTACAAGACTCAATTTAATTTAATTAATTCAACACTTGAATTAATTTAATTATTTGGACTCTACTAGGTCCACTAGTGTTTAATTAATACAACACTTGAATTAATTTAATTTAGTCCATAATAATGTTTATGAAAATCACAATTTTCAAATACATTATTCACTTGGCCAACTTTTAATTTAGGAACACTTCCATAAATTAAAATTTACATTTCTCTCATAGAAGTCATACTTCTATTTTTTTTCTTACACTTATAAACTCATTTATAAGTCGTTCAACACATTGAACTAGTTTCTCCTTTATAGAAGTCATACTTCTAATTTTCCTTACGCTTATAAACTCCTTTATAAGCCGTTCAACACATTGAACTATTTTTACTTCTCAACGGGATCTAGAAAGCCAGCACTTGTGTGGCCCTCAATGGTTCATTGATACAACTAGCCGTGGGTTCACATCTCCATGTGATTTGGACTAAACATGTCCTTATATGAGCATACCCCAATTGCTCCATTCTTACTTATCAACTCCTTGATAATAAGAACGTCAGAACTCAAGTCTGATAGTACCCAACCAATCATGTTAAACGCCTAGCAGCATCGCTTACATGATTCCCTAGGTATCAAATGATAGTGCCTGCAAGAACCATTCAATTATGGTTAGCGTACAGTACGGTCCCTTCAACTCATATATCCCGACCGATTCGACAACCATTGGTTTATCGAGAGTTGTCAATGAATCGATACTATGTGTCATGTCGTAGTTGCATCGATGGTGTTATCTATGAAACCCCTTTCATAATTACCACCATACTCTGGCCAGAGATTTCAACCTACAAACACATGATAACACATAGGATATCCATACCCGAAGGTAAGCGGTGAATCCCCAACTACAATGCATCGACTCCTATATGTTTCGACATGACACCCAACCTTGCCACCTGATGACCCCATAAGAGTCGGTAAACAAGTCAAAGTCAAACGCTAGCACATAGAGTCTCAATGTTGTCCCGGGTCATAAGGACTAATAGTGTACAACCAAAAACTAGGACTTTTCCACTCGATAAGTGAGAACCACTTGGAAAGTCCTTTATAGAGGGTTGTTCAGTGCACTCTACCAGGAGCACCTATCTGCATGCTCGGACATCACAATGTCCCCAACCAATGAAACATGGTACTCACATTGCAGATACTAGTCTCTAACTCGAGCGGCCTATATCCTTCTTAGTGGCGACTGAATCGACTATGAACCGTTTAGAATATACAGTATTACAAATATGAGTTTCATGATACTCATCATATGAGCATCTCATATTCTTTCTACTATTTGTATATTCAAGGGCTTTATCTATGCAACTAGCATGGGTATACAGATAAAGATGTGCCAAAATAATAATATCAAATATTACTAAAATAAAGATTGCTTATACATAGAGTTTCATTGTGAACACTCGGCCAACACTTGGCTCGACGGGAAACTACTCTAACAATCTCCCACTTGCACTAGAGCCAACTACCCATATGCTTTAAACCCATTGATTCGCGATGCTTGTCGAATAATGGTCCAGGTAAATGCTTAGCTAGTGGATCATCAACATTATCTGCGAAGCCGACTATGTCAAAAGACACTTCTTCCTCTTTCCACAATCTCTCCGAGGATGTGGTACTTACTCAATACATGTTTGGACTTCTGATGAGACCTTGGCTCCTTTGTTGAGCTAAAGCTCCCGTGTTGTCACACAACACCGGGATAGGAGCAACTCCATTAGGAATGACGTCCAACTCTTAGACGAAATTCCTTATCCAAACAGCCTCCCTTGCTGCATCTGATGCAACAATGTATTCGGCCTCTATGCTGGAATCCGCAGTATTGTCTTGCTTGGAACTCTTCCAAGAGACAGCAGCACTATTGAGCATGAATACAAACCTAGAGGTTGACTTCGAGTCATCGATATCGCTTTGGAAGCTAGAGTCGGTATAGCCTTCCAATTTCAGTTCTCCACCCCCATAGACCAAGAACAATTTATTGGTCCTCCTCAAATACTTGAGGATGTCTTTCACATCTTTCAGGTGTGGAAGACCAGGGTTCGTTTGATATCTACTCACTACACTTAGTGCGAAAACCACGTCAGGACGTGTAGATATCATCTCATACATGATGCTACCAATCGTAGATGCATAAGAAATGCCTGTCATCGCCGCTATCTCTACATCAGTCTTGGGAGACATAGACTTGGATAGGGACACGCCATGACACATTGGTAGGTGTCCTCTCTTGGACTCACCCATCGAGAACCGCTTCACGATGGTATCAATGTATGTGGACTGGATGAGATCAAGCAATCTTTTCGATCTATCTCTATAGATCTGTATCCCAATACAAAAGATGCTTCACCCAAGTCCTGCATCGAGAACATACTCGCTAACCATATCTTAGTTGATTGCAACATTCCTACATCATTCCCAATGAGTAGAATGTTATCAACATACAACACCAGGAATGTCACAGCACTCCCACTGAACTTCTTATACACACAGGGTTCCTCAGGATTCTTAGCAAAACCAAACTCTTTGATTGTACTATCGAATCTGAGGTTCCAACTCCCAGATGCCTGCATTAGACCATAAATAGATCTCTGAAGTTTGCATACCATATGCTCACTTCCGATAGATGTAAACCTTTCAGGTTGAGACATGTAAATCACTTTCTTAAAATCCCCATTAAGAAAGACTGTCTTGACATCCATCTGTCATATCTCATAGTCATACCATGCAGCTATGGCTGGAAATATCCTTATAGACTTGAACATTGCAACTGGTCAAAAGGTTTCCTCAAAGTCAACTCCTTGTATTTGAGTATATCCTTTTGCCACCAATCGCGCCTTGAAGGTCAATACCTTCCCATCCGCCCCAAGTCCCTATGGGAACCGTTCCCTTAGGTGGATCTATAAGATCCCACACTTGGTTTGAATGCATGGAATTCATCTCAGATTCCATAGCTTCAAGCCATTTGGATGAATCGGCATCAGATAACTCTTCCTTGAAGATCCTTGGATCACATCCATGGTTAGGCTCATCATGGCCCTCTTCAAGAAGCTGACCATACCTCATAGGTGGTCTCGAGACTTTCTCGAATCTTCTAGGAGCTTGTATCTCCTCTCTTGGCTCTTCGGGTCTGGGTTCTATAATTGTGGGAGTCTCTCGAACCTCTTCGAGTTCTATCATCTCGCCTTTTCTATCTAATAGAAATTCCTTTTCCAAAAAGGTTGCATTCCAAGAAACAAACACCTTTGTTTCTTGGGGATGATAGAAATGATATCCAACTGAATTCCGTGGATATCCCACAAAGTACCATAAAATGGATCGACTATCCAATTTATCTCCCACTACCTGCTTCACATAAGCAGGGCTCCCCATATTCTAAGATAAGAATATTTGGGAGGCTTACACATCCATATCTCATATGGTGTCTGCCTTTGTATGGACATTTAATGGAATATCTTTCAATTTTAAGTTATAGAGATCGTTTTCAAGTTCACCAGTACCAATCAAACATTCATTCTTATAAATGTTGCAAACACCTTTGCTAAATAAACAAGAATATCCATTTTTATCAGCATAGAAATGGAAACAATGTTTTTCACAAACTTAGGTAAAAACAAAACATCTCATTAACTTAAAACTATTGTTCAACAATAAGTAAACATCTTCAACAGCCTTGGCAGCAACTCTTGCTCCATTGCGCATCCTCTAGAAGGTCACACCTTCCTTAAGCTTTCTACTTCTTCCCATCACCTGTAACACAATACAGAGATGTGATCCACATCCGGTATCCAATACCCAAGAAGTAGAGTTAATTGAAATGTTTACTTCAATTTAGAACATACCGTTTCCAGAACTTTTCTGGGCAAGATATTCCCTGCAGTTATGCCTCCAATGTCCAGGCTTCTTGCAGTGATGACATACATCATCAGTCTTGTCAGCCTTAACTGGTCTGGCAGCCTCAACGGGATTCGGAGATTGCCTCAACAAGGGCACGCTCTTCTTGGGACGTTGGAAAGAACTCTTCTTTCCCTTCTCATGTGGATCAATCTTCGTACCAAATGAAGAACCCACATTAAGAACCAACATCTCTTTCTTGATGGTGGATTCAAACGTAACAAGCATATTCACCAACTCCTCAAGGGTCGGCTCCATCTTGTTCATGTTGAAGTTCACCACAAAAGAATCAAATGAGCTAGGCAGCGATAAGAGCAACACGTCGGTGGTCAACTCCGAAGGCAAGATCATATCCATGCCAACGAGCTTATCCACGAGCCCAATCAACTTCAGGCCATGCTCATGGACCGAGGCCCCATCTCGCATGCGCATAGTGATCAGTTCCTTGACGGTAGCATGCCTAAGAGGCCGAGTCTGCTCACCAAAGAGATCTTTGAGGTGCTTATGAATGTCAGCAGCATTCTTTGCATCCTCAAAACGCCTCTGCAGCTCATCATTCATAGAAGTCAGCATATAACACCTGGCTATCAAGTCATGGTCACACCATTCCTTGTAAGCCTGCAATTCCTCAGGATTGCAGTCAGTCGGAGCCTCAACAGGGGGCGACTCAGTCAGTGTATATGCTACCCTTTCCGAATTCAAGACGATTTTCAGGTTTCTTAGCCAAGTGAGGTAATTAGGTCCAGTTAATATGTGTTTGTCGAGTATTATGGATATCGGATTGCGAATCGAAGACATTGTCAATTTGTACTGAAAAGTAAAACAAATAAATGTTAATGACTATTTTAAAATATTTGGTAAGATATAAAGTATGGACTTTAACTTTATAAATATTTACTCCCACTGTTTTGACATCTTTCACTACCCTCTAGTGAAAACGGGAAACTCCTTTCCTCAGTAGGTACGTAAGGTCCAATTAGCGAATTATGATCCCGAATAATATCAGCCAATCACAATTCCTAAAAGGTAGTTTCCAATTGCATCACAATGCAACCCTTAACGTAAACTTTTGTCTCACGTCTGATTAGGACCCAATATTGACGTCGTTCATCTTTACGTGTCAAGCCTTACCCATCGATGTTGAACCTTAATGGACGGTCGCCATGAGTTCCCTCAATTATCTGAGCCGAAGTCATGGGAGTTCCACGTAGTTCACATCACCATGTCAAATGGATGTCACGGCTTTCCGGTACTAAGGGCCCCCCCAATAATATGAGCCGAGCCCCGATTACGGGTAGCGATTCGTCATGCACCCATTTGTCGATGGAAATTATAAACAAATTTATAATTACCCTTTTTCGGGCTTGATATTAATTTTGAATCTTATTCAAAATGAGGGTTTTTAATTTTGAAAGGTCTCATCATTAATTTTTATTTTAAAAGCTCGCCATGTTTGATCGTATGTGTAATGCCCGAGACTTAAGTACTGTAATCATACATTGATTAATTGACATGATTGAAGGTTTTACGAACTTGAATGAAGAAGTCGGGCATCGTTACAGTATAAGCCAAGATGTTCAACCGAACATCTCGAGATGTTCGGCCGAACATCTCAAAAGAAATGACCGGCGCACATGCGCGAAGAAACACGCGCATATGCGCGAGTGGTCCAGAAGCCCTCGCGCATATGCGCGAGATAAGGCGCGCATATGCGCGACAGCTCCAGAATCTTTGGCGCATATGCGCGAGATGAAGCGCGCATATGCGCGAGTGGTTTTGTGGCAAATTTTGGAGAAGCCACGTTTCTAGCCATGCATGAGGTATATATATATGTATATACAGACGTAATCAGTAAGAATCAGAAAAGTAATAGGAAGGAGAAGCTCCAAGTTCTTCCGAGGAGAAAATCGTGAGTTACGTAAAATCCGCCCGTCCGATTTTAAATCCGAGTACGGTACTGTGTTCATATCAACGCAGGCTTCATCTGGACGTAAGTTTTGTTACGTTTAGACATGATTTAAAATTATGATGTTGTTAGAATTAAATATGAATCAGATATGATGTTTCTACTACCGTAGACATTATAGAATTGAAGTCAGATTAAAGACAGACCGTTTCTGTAATTGTTATGATTTTTGAAAGATATTGACTGAGATTCTATATCAGAATTGTGTTAATATTCAGAGTATGAATTATGTTGACACAGATTATGTGTTCCAGTATTATATTTGTGATGTTCAGAGTGACGGGGTTATTCAGATTGTATTATTATGCCGTCGAAACATCAGTTGATTTAGATTGATCAGATTCAGTATTGATTTAGATTAATCAGATTCAGATATGACTTCGATTAGATTGTGATATTATTGATATGGATCAGATTGTATCTTATTCAGATATTGATCAGATTATGTACTGAGTTGAGTATTGATCAGAACAGATTGTGTATTGAGTTATTCACTGATACAGCGTATTCGATATTGTCATTTCAGATTTGATATGGACAGATTTGGATACAGGTCATCGTCTTCGTCAGATAGGGACGACAAAGGTATAATTCATGTGATATACGGGAAGATATAACTCAAATAAGATCTTATTTGAGTTTCCCAATAAAATCACATACTAGATTACTTTTATATTCTGATTTGAATATGATTTATTTATATGTTGAGATGATTATGCATTGTTTACAGATTGTTATGCATTGCATTGAGATAGGAGAGTCGTTAACAGCCATTGTCAGCTATCTAGATGTTCGGTGTATCTCAGCTTAGGAGCAGCCCTGACTCCTATTGCAGTCGTTGATACAGCTCAGACCGAAGTCTAGAAATAAGACGTACAGTCATCCCGAGTGGGAGGGTAGGTGACAGCCATTGACGTCTTATTCACACCGGGATCCCTAGAGTTATAGTTGAGTCGAGTCTAGACATGATTTGACTAGAACTGCATGTGTTTAGAAATGTGGTTTCATAGATTATGAAACCCATGTTTAGTGCTTTCAGACATGATAGCCTGTGTTTATATGATTTGATATAGATTGCATGTTTATCTGAATTGAGTTGCATGCTTATTTTGAGTAGATTTCATAGATTATGAAATCTATTGCTTTGAATATATTCATGATAGCATGTTTTATGATTTAGATTGTTTATATACATGCTTACCATGTTTTATACTGGGATTTATTCTCACCGGAGTTATCCGGCTGTTGTCTTGTTTTGTATGTGTGCATGACAACAGGTGGGGATGGAATAGGGTCAAGATGAGAAAGAGGCTGGACTAGATAGCGTGGTGATTCCGGACTTACTGTAGCTTTGGTTTATTACTTGAACTTAGTAACCGAACCTTAGACTTAGATTGTACAGTATTGTACTTTTATACTGAAATGTATTTTATACTGAGATGTATATTATTTAGATTCCATTACCTTCCGCATTTACATTTTAAAAAGAAAAATTTTTAGACCCTGTTTATCAGAACTGATAATTAAATCCCAACGATGATTAAGAAGATGATTAGCGTCCGGGTCCCCACAGTATGTTTGCCGGATTCATGCAACTTTGTTATTATCATAATAATAACGCACATACTCATTATTTATAACATATCATGCATATATTATAAACAGTAAACAAACAAGGATGATCAATCGCCCCAATACTAACGGACCGTGTGAGCTAAACACAGGCCTAGGTCCAATCCTAGGGAAATGCACGGGATGCAAATGCAACTATTACATAAGCTTCCAATATTTACATGTTTTCGATCCTCATAATCATCATGGCCACCATCTTCCAATCTTGATCATCCACTATACTAATATTTACAAATAAATATCCATGGCAAATAGGGATACATCTCATGGGGTGGGAACGGGCCATAAACCAAGCCCACTTTATAAATTGATAATTATTACAATCATTCAACACAAAATATCCTAGCATACACATAACAAATTGGGCTTGGGCTTTTGATCATCCTTCATGCATAATATCACATATCATACACCATCAATTAATTATCACAATAACTAATTGATCCAATATTATATATCTTGATCCAATCACTAACCGCCACGATTATAAACTAAATTAACAAAGTATACAAACACCTTTGTCTACTTTCCAATTAATTTATTTATAACCGAATTTCTTGTAAATCACCATTTACTATAAATATTTAAAGTCCAACTTAAAATATTTATTTCATGAGAAAATGTTTGCAACTTTTGTAATTTTAAACTTAAGGGTCCAAAAACTCATTTTTCACTAAAAACATTTTGGCACATTTAAAATTCACAAATATGTTAGCCATCCAATGGCCCAACAACTCAAGGCCCATGACACTTTGATATTTCAAAACAACTTTTGAAAACCCTAGTCGTCATCGCCGTCGTCGGAGCTCCGTCGCCAGATTCCGGCCAACATGCAAAAAAAAATTTTTTTTTATTAAAAAATATGGGGGGCTGTTCGGGCAGCCCCTTGGGCTGCCCTTGCTGCCCAAAAGCCGCCCCAAATCCGGCCTTGAATCGTTGCAAAACTTCACCTCATGCAGTTAGAAATCTATCTCAACATAATATCTTGTAATTGCTACACAAAATCGTAACCATAGCTCTGATACCATTTGAAAGGGGATCGGTTACGGTGACCGGAAGCGCAACGGAAGTTTAAAAAAAAAATCAAATTTTTCATCAAAAATTTCGGCCACCTCATATCTTGTGTAACAAATACAAAAAACACAAAAATGACATTAATAGTGTGTTTAGAAATGTACCTATCAATCTTAAAAGATTGATGATGGCTCCAACTTAGTTGATATACAACTAAGCTCTTCAATGGCAAGACAATCTTCAAGCTTCCTTTGAGCCCACCTTGCTCAAATATTAAGCCCACCACCAACTAGCTAGATCCACTCTAATTTTGCACTAGAAAAATTAGAGCATTTTTCTTTTGAGAAGTGTTTTCTTTCCTCAACTCTTGAAGAAGAAAATTGAGAGAAAACTGGAGAATATGAGGGAGAAATTTCGGCCATTTCATCCTTGAAAAGGGGGGAAGGGAGACTAGCCTTGGTAGTGTAAAAAGTTGTTGTTGGCATGTGTGACACATGTCTTGAATATCGAGAAAGTTGTCTCCCAACTCTTCACCTTCCATGCATGCAAGTCTTATTTGATTTTTAACAATTAAAAATCCATGGACTTATTTTTAATTATCTCAAACATATTTGAGACTAATTAAACATTACTTGAATTTACTCAAGTCCACTAGTTAAATAATTTATTTAAATTGAGCTCTACAAGACTCAATTTAATTTAATTAATTCAACACTTGAATTAATTTAATTATTTAGACTCTACTAGGTCCACTAGTGTTTAATTAATACGACACTTGAATTAATTTAATTTAGTCCATAATAATGTTTATGAAAATCACAATTTTCAAATACATTATTCACTTGGCCAACTTTTAATTTAGGAACACTTCCATAAATTAAAATTTACATTTCTCTCATAGAAGTCATACTTCTATTTTTTTTTTCTTACACTTATAAACTCATTTATAAGTCGTCAACACATTGAACTAGTTTCTCCTTTATAGAAGTCATACTTCTAATTTTCCTTACGCTTATAAACTCCTTTATAAGCCGTTCAACACATTGAACTATTTTTACTTCTCAACGGGATCTTGAAAGCCAGCACTTGTGTGGCCCTCAATGGTTCATTGATACAACTAGCCGTGGGTTCACATCTCCATGTGATTCGGACTAAACATGTCCTTATATGAGCATACCCCAATTGCTCCATTCTTACTTATCAACTCCTTGATAATAAGAACGTCAGAACTCAAGTCTGATAGTACCCAACCAATCATGTTAAACGCCTAGCAGCATCGCTTACATGATTCCCTAGGTATCAAATGATAGTGCCTGCAAGAACCATTCAATTATGGTTAGCGTACAGTACGGTCCCTTCAACTCATATATCCCGACCGATTCGACAACCATTGGTTTATCGAGAGTTGTCAATGAATCAATACTATGTGTCATGTCGTAGTTGCATCGATGGTGTAATCTATGAAACCCCTTTCATAATTAACACCATACTCTGGCCAGAGATTTCAACCTACAAACACATGATAACACATAGGATATCCATACCCGAAGGTAAGCGGTGAATCTCCGACTACAATGCATCGACTCCTATATGTTTCGACATGACACCCAACCTTGCCACCTGATGACCCCATAAGAGTCGGTAAACAAGTCAAAGTGAAATTGTAGCACATAGAGTCTCAATGTTGTCCCGGGTCATAAGGACTAATGGTGTACAACCATAACTAAGACGTTTTCACTCGATAAGTGAGAACCACTTGGAAAGTCCTTTAATGGAGGGTTGTTCAGTGCACTCTACCAGGAGCACCTATCTGCATGCTCGGACAT
Organism: Primulina eburnea; assembly: GCF_022965805.1. Lineage (NCBI taxonomy): Eukaryota > Viridiplantae > Streptophyta > Magnoliopsida > Lamiales > Gesneriaceae > Primulina > Primulina eburnea. The sequence goes on from NW_027330606.1 coordinate 81,372, forward strand.
CACAACGTCCCCTACCAATGAAACATGGTACTCACATCGCAGATACTAGTCTCTAACTCGAGCGGCCTATATCCTTCTTAGTGGCGGCTGAATCGACTAGGAACCGTTTAGAATATACAGTTTTACAAATATGAGTTTCATGATACTCATCATATGAGCATCTCATATTCTTTCTACTATTTGTATATTCAAGGGCTTTATCTATGCAACTAGCATGGGTATAAGATAAAGATGTGCCAAAATAATAATATCAAATATTACTAAAATAAAGATTGCTTATACATAGAGTTTCATTGTGAACACTCGGCCAACACTTGGCTCGACGGGCAACTACTCTAACAGTTGGGTAGGTGACAGACCGTCTTAAACACACCGGGATCCCTAGATTAGAGAATCGAGTCAAGAACTAGACAATGAATACAGATTTGTGTTCCTTTACATGTTGTAGATTTTATATTCACGTGCATTGATATATGCTATGCATTGGTGTATGATTTATTACATTGCATGCATACATGTTTTATACTGGGATTTGTTCTCACCGGAGTTATCCGACTGTTGTCGTGTCTGTATGTGTGCATGGCAACAGGTGGGGCAGGATCTAGGTCTCGAGCTAGATGAGAGATTGACGATATCATGGAGATCTCGGGCGTTGAAGATTTCTAGTGTTTTCCAAGTAGACTTGTATTAATTATGTTTATAGTCGGGATTTGAACACTAGTATATGATTGTACTAAACAGACTTGTATGTACATGATGTTGTTTAATTATTATGGAGACATATTATGTTTTTAATTATACATTTGAATTAATGTTAAAAGCAAATTTTAACCCACATTTTCGAGCAAAGATCCAATAAATCCCAAAAGAATTGAGTTAGAGCCCGGGTCCCCAGAAAAAGAATCCCTACCCTTCTTAGTCCTAGGCAACCCCAAAATAAAGTCCATAGAAATTTCAATCCAAGTTCTTTTTCAGAATAGCACGCAAAAGTGTTCCCAAAGTTCTATTGACAACTTCAGTTTGTCCATCCGTTTGAGGAAGACAAGTAGTAGAAAACAACAATTTTGTGCCAAGTTTAGCCCATAAAGAATTCCAAAAGTAACTCAAGAATTTAACATCGCGACCAGAAACAATAGTCCTAGGCATGCCATGCAACCTAACGACTTCTCTAAAGAACAAATCCGCAATGTTTGAAGCATCATCGGTTTTATGACAAGCTATAAAATGTGCCATCTTAGAGAATCTGTCCACAACAACAAAAAAAGAATCCCTACCCTTCTTAGTCCTAGGCAACCCCAAAATAAAGTCCATTGAAATGTCAATCCAAGTTCTTTTTAAGAATAGCTCGCAAAATTGTTCCCAAAGTTCAATTGACAACTTCAGTTTGTCCATCCGTTTGAGGATGACAAGTAGTAGAAAACAACAATTTTGTGCCAAGTTTAGCCCATAAAGTATTCCAAAAGTATCTCAAGAATTAACATCGCGACCAGAAACAATAGTCCTAGGCCATGCCATGCAACCTAACGACTTCTCTAAAGAACAAATCCGCAATGTTTGAAGCATCATTGGTTTTATGACAAGCTATAAAATGTGTCATCTTAGAGAATCTATCCACAACAACAAAAAAAGAATCCCTACCCTTCTTAGTCCTAGGCAACCCCAAAATAAAGTCCATTGAAATGTCAATCCAAGTTCTTTTTAAGAATAGCACGCAAAAGTGTTCCCAAAGTTCTATTGATCAACTTCAGTTTGTCCATTCGTTTGAGGATGACAAGTAGTAGAAAATAACAATTCTGTGCCAAGTTTAGCCCATAAAGTATTCCAAAAGTAACTCAAGAATTTAACATCGCGACCAGAAACAATAGTCCTAGGCATGCCATCCAACCTAACGACTTCTCTAAAGAACAAATCCGCAATGTTTGAATGCATCATTGGTTTTATGACAAGCTATAAAATATGCCATCTTAGAGAATCTATCCACAACAACAAAAATAGAATCCCTACCCTTCTTAGTCCTAGGCAACCCCAAAATAAAGTCCATAGAAATGTCAATCAAAGTTCTTTTTAAGAATAGCACGCAAAAGTGTTCCCAAAGTTCTATTGACAACTTCAGTTTGTCCATCCGTTTGAGGATGACAAGTAGTAGAAAACAACAATTTTGTGTCAAGTTTAGCCCATAAAGTATTCCAAAAGTAACTCAAGAATTTAACATCGCGACCAGAAACAATAGTCCTAGGCATGCCATGCAACCTAACGACTTCTCTAAAGAACAAATCCGCAATGTTTGAAGCATCATCGGTATTATGACAAGCTATAAAATGTGCTATCTTAGAAAATCTATCCACAACAACAAAAATAGAATCCCTCCCCTTCTTAGTCCTAGGCAACCCCAAAATAAAGTCCATAGAAATGCAAATCCAAGTTCTTTTTAAGAATATCACGCAAAAGTGTTCCCAAAGTTCTATTAAAAACTTCAGTTTGTCCATCCGTTTGAGGATGACAAGTAGTGGAAAGCAACAATTTTGTGCCAAGTTTAGCCCATAAAGTCTTCCAAAAGTAACTCAAGAATTTAACATCGCGACCAAAAACAATAGTCATAGGCATGCCATGCAACCTATCGACTTCTCTAAAGAACAAATCCGCAATGTTTGAAGCATCATCGATTTTATGACAAGCTATAAAATGTGCCATCTTAGAGAATCTATCCACAACAACAAAAATAGAATCCCTACCCTTCTTAGTCCTAGGCAACCTCAAAATAAAGTCCATATAAATGTCAATCCAAGTTCTTTTTAAGAATAATACGCAAAAGTGTTCCCAAGTTCTATTGAAAACTTCAGTTTGTCCATCCGTTTGAGGATGACAAGTAGTAGAAAACAACAATTTTTTGTCAAGTTTAGCCCATAAAGTCTTCTAAAAGTAACTCAAGAATTTAACATCGCAACCAGAAACAATAGTCCCAGGCATGCCATGCAACCTAACATTTTATATGGACTTTATAAAATGTGCCATTTAGAGAATCTATCCACAACATCAAAAATAGAATCCCTCTCCTTCTTAGTCCTAGGTAACCCCAAAATAAATTCCATATAAATGTCAATCCAAGTTCTTTTTAAGAATAACACGCAAAAGTGTTCACAAAGTTCTATTGACAACTTCAGTTTGTCCATCCGTTTGAGGATGACAATTAGTAGAAAACAACAATTTTGTGCCAAGTTTAGCCCATAAAGTCTTCTAAAAGTAACTCAAGAATTTAACATCGCGAACAAAAACAATAGTCCTAGGCATGCCATGCAACCTAATGACTTCTCTAAAGAACAAATCCGCAATGTTTGAAGCATCATCGGTTTTATGACAAGCTATAAAATGTGCCATCTTAGAGAATCTATCCACAACAACAAAAATAGAATCCCTCCCCTTCTTAGTCCTAGGCAACCCTAAAATAAAGTCCATAGAAATGTCAATCCAAGTTCTTTCTAAGAATAGCACGCAAAAGTGTTCCCAAAGTTCTATTGACAACTTCAGTTTGTCCATCCGTTTGAGGATGACAAGTAGTAGAAAACAACAATTTTGTGCCAGGTTTAGCCCATAAAGTCTTCCAAAAGTAACTCAAGAATTTAACATCGCGAACAGAAACAATAGTCCTATGCATGCCATGCAACCTAACGACTTCTCTAAAGAACAAATCCGCAATGTTTGAAGCATCATCGGTTTTATGAAAAGCTATAAAATATGCCATCTAAGAGAATCTATCCACAACAACAAAATAGAATCCCTCCCCTTCTTAGTCCTAGGCAACCCCAAAATAAAGTCCATAGAAATGTCAATCCAAGTTCTTTTTAAGAATAGCACGCAAAAGTGTTTCCAAAGTTCTATCGACAACTTCAGTTTGTCCATCTGTTTGAGGATGACAGGTAGTAGAAAACAACAATTTTGTGCCAAGTTTAGCCCATAAAGTTTTCCAAAAGTAACTCAAGATTTTAACATCGCGACCAGAAACAATAGTCCTAGGCATGCCATGCAACCTAACGACTTCTCTAAAGAACAAATCCGCAATGTTTGAAGCATCATCGGTTTTATGACAAGCTATAAAATGTGCTATCTTAGAAAATCTATCCACAACAACAAAAATAGAATCCCTCCCCTTCTTAGTCCTAGGCAACCCCAAAATAAAGTCCATAGAAATGCCAATCCAAGTTCTTTTTAAGAATATCACGCAAAAGTGTTCCCAAAGTTCTATTAAGAACTTCAGTTTGTCCATCCGTTTGAGGATGACAAGTAGTGGAAAGCAACAATTTTGTGCCAAGTTAGCCCATAAAGTCTTCCAAAAGTAACTCAAGAATTTAACATCGCGACCAAAAACAATAGTCCTAGGCATGCCATGCAACCTATCGACTTCTCTAAAGAACAAATCCGCAATGTTTGAAGCATCATCGGTTTTATGACAAGCTATAAAATGTGCCATCTTAGAGAATCTATCCTCAACAACAAAAATAGAATCCCTACCCTTCTTAGTCCTAGGCAACCCCAAAATACAGTCCATATAAATGTCAATTCAAGTTCTTTTTAAGAATAACACGCAAAAGTGTTCTCAAAGTTCTATTGACAACTTCAGTTTGTCCATCCGTTTGAGGAGGACAAGTAGTAGAAAACAACAATTTTGTGCCAAGTTTAGCCCATAAAGTCTTCTAAAAGTAACTCAAGAATTTAACATCGCGACCAGAAACAATAGTTCTAGGCATGCCATGCAACCTAACATTTTATATGGACTTTATAAAATGTGCCATCTTAGAGAATCTATCCACAACATCAAAAATAGAATCCCTCTCCTTCTTAGTCCTAGGCAACCCCAAAATAAAGTCCATATAATGTCAATCCAAGTTCTTTTTAAGAATAACACGCAAAAGTGTTCCCAAAGTTCTATTGATAACTTCAGTTTGTCCATCCGTTTGAGGATGACAAGTAGTAGAAAACAACAATTTTGTGCCAAGTTTAGCCCATAAAGTCTTCTAAAAGTAACTCAAGAATTTAACATCGCGACCAAAAACAATAGTCCTAGGCATGCCATGCAACCTAATGACTTCTCTAAAGAACAAATCCGCAATGTTTGAAGCATCATCGGTTTTATGACAAGCTATAAAATCTGCCATCTTAGAGAATCTATCCACAACAACAAAAATAGAATCCCTCCCCTTCTTAGTCCTAGGCAACCCCAAAATAAAGTCTATAGAAATGTCAATCCAAGTTCTTTCTAAGAATAGCACGCAAAAGTGTTCCCAAAGTTCTATTGACAACTTCAGTTTATCCATCCGTTTGAGGATGAAAAGTAGTAGAAAACAACAATTTTGTGCCAGGTTTAGCCCATAAAGTCTTCCAAAAGTAACTCGAGAATTTAACATCGCGAACAGAAACAATAGTCCTATGCATGCCATGCAACCTAACGACTTCTCTAAAGAACAAATCCGCAATGTTTGAAGCATCATCGGTTTTATGAAAAGCTATAAATTGTGCCATCTAAGAGAATCTATCCACAACAACAAAAATAGAATCCCTCCCCTTCTTAATCCTAGGCAACCCCAAAATAAAGTCCATAGAAATGTCAATCCAAGTTCTTTGTAAGAATAGCACGCAAAAGTGTTTCCAAAGTTCTATCGACAACTTCAGTTTGTCCATCTGTTTGAGGATGACAAGTAGTAGATAACAACAATTTTGTGCCAAGTTTAGTTCATAAAGTTTTCCAAAAGTAACTCTAGAATTTAACATCGCGACCAGAAACAATAGTCATAGGCATGCCATGCAACCTAACGACTTCTCTAAAGAACAAATCCGCAACGTTTGAAGCATCATCGGTTTTATGACAAGCTATAAAATGTGCTATCTTAGAAAATCTATGCACAACAACAAAAATAGAATCCCTCCCCTTCTTAGTCCTAGGCAACCCCAAAATAAAGTCCATAGAAATGCCAATCCAAGTTCTTTTAAGAATATCACGCAAAAGTGTTCCCAAAGTTCTATTAAAAACTTCAGTTTGTCCATCCGTTTGAGGATGACAAGTAGTGGAAAGCAACAATTTTGTGCCAAGTTTAGCCATAAAGTCTTCCAAAAGTAACTCAAGAATTTAACATCGCGACCAAAAACAATAGTCCTAGGCATGCCATGCAACCTATCGACTTCTCTAAAGAACAAATCCGCAATGTTTGAAGTATCATCGGTTTTATGACAAGCTATAAAATGTGTCATCTTAGAGAATCTATCCTCAACAACAAAAGTAGAATCCCTACCCTTCTTAGTCCTCAGCAACCCAAAAATAAAGTCCATATAAATGTCAATCCAAGTTCTTTTTAAGAATAACACGCAAAAGTGTTCTCAAAGTTCTATTGACAACTTCAGTTTGTCCATCCGTTTGAGGATGACAAGTAGTAGAAAACAACAATTTTGTGCCAAGTTTAGCCCATAAAGTCTTCTAAAAGTAACTCAAGAATTTAACATCGCGACCAGAAACAATAGTCCTAGGCATGCCATGCAACCTAACATTTTATATGGACTTTATAAAATGTGTCATCTTAGAGAATCTATCCACAACATCAAAAATAGAATCCCTCTCCTTCTTAGTCCTAGGCAACCCCAAAATAAAGTCCATATAATGTCAATCCAAGTTCTTTTTAAGAATAACACGCAAAAGTGTTCCCAAAGTTCTATTGATAACGTCAGTTTGTCCATCCGTTTGAGGATGACAAGTAGTAGAAAACAACAATTTTGTGCCAAGTTTAGCCCATAAAGTCTTCCAAAAGTAACTCAAGAATTTAACATCGCGACCAAAAACAATAGTCCTATGCATGCCATGCAACCTATCGACTTCTCTAAAGAACAAATCCGCAATGTTTGAAGCATCATCGGTTTTATGACAAGCTATAAAATGTGCCATCTTAGAGAATCTATCCCCAACAACAAAAATAGAATCCCTACCCTTCTTAGTCCTAGGCAACCCCAAAATAAAGTCCATATAAATGTCAATTCAAGTTCTTTTTAAGAATAACACGCAAAAGTGTTCCCAAAGTTCTATTGACAACTTCAGTTATCCATCCGTTTGAGGATGACAAGTAGTAGAAAACAACAATTTTGTGCCAAATTTAGCCCATAAAGTCTTCCAAAAGTAACTCAAGATTTTAACATCGCGACCAGAAACAATAGTCCTAGGCATGCCATGCAACCTAACGAATTCTCTAAAGAACAAATCCGCAATGTTTGAAGAATCATCGGTTTTATGACAAGCTATAAAATGTGCCATCTTAGAGAATCTGTCCACAACAACAAAAAAAGAATCCCTGCCCTTCTTAGTCCTAGGCAACCCCAAAATAAAGTCCATTGAAATGTCGATCCAAGTTCTTTTAAGAATAGCACGCAAAATTGTTCCCAAAGTTCTATTGACAACTTCAGTTTGTCCATCCGTTTGAGGATGACAAGTAGTAGAAAAAAAACAATTTTGTGCCAAGTTTAGCCCATAAAGTATTCCAAAAGTAACTCAAGAATTAACATCGCGACCAGAAACAATAGTCCTAGGCATGCCATGCAACCTAACGACTTCTCTAAAGAACAAATCCGCAATGTTTGAAGCTTCATTGGTTTTATGACAACCTATAAAATATGCCATCTTAGAGAATCTATCCACAACAACAAAAATAGAATCCCTACCCTTCTTAGTCCTAGGCAACCCCTAAATAAAGTCCATAGAAATGTCAATCCAAGTTCTTTTTAAGAATAGCACGCAAAAGTGTTCCCAAAGTTCTATCGACAACTTCAGTTTGTCCATCCGTTTGAGGATGACAAGTAGTAGAAAACAACAATTTTGTGTCAAGTTTAGCCCATAAAGTATTCCAAAAGTAACTCAAGAATTTAACATCGCGACCAGAAACAATAGTCCTAGGCATGCCATGCAACCTAACGACTTCTCTAAAGAACAAATCCGCGATGTTTGAAGCATCATCAGTTTTATGACAAGCTATAAAATGTGCTATCATAGAAAATCTATCCACAACAACAAAAATAGAATCCCTCCCCTTCTTAGTCCTAGGCAACCCCAAAATAAAGTCCATATAATGTCAATCCAAGTTCTTTTTAAGAATAACACGCAAAAGTGTTCCCAAAGTTCTATTGATAACTTCAGTTTGTCCATCCGTTTGAGGATGACAAGTAGTAGAAAACAACAATTTTGTGCCAAGTTTAGCCCATAAAGTCTTCCAAAAGTAACTCAAGAATTTAACATCGCGACCAAAAACAATAGTCATAGGCATGCCATGCAACCTATCGACTTCTCTAAAGAACAAATCCGCAATGTTTGAAGCATCATCGGTTTTATGACAAGCTATAAAATGGGCCATCTTAGAGAATATATCCCCAACAACAATAATAGAATCCCTACCCTTCTTAGTCCTAGGCAACCCCAAAATAAAGTCCATATAAATGTCAATTCAAGTTCTTTTTAAGAATAACACGCAAAAGTGTTCCCAAAGTTCTATTGACAACTTCAGTTTGTCCATCCGTTTGAGGATGACAAAAAGTAGAAAACAACAATTTTGTGCCAAGTTTAGCCCATAAAGTCTTCCAAAAGTAACTCAAGATTTTAAATCGCGACCAGAAACAATAGTCCTAGGCATGCCATGCAACCTAACGAATTCTCTAAAGAACAAATCCGCAATGTTTGAAGAATCATCGGTTTTATGACAAGCTATAAAATGTGCCATCTTAGAGAATCTGTCCACAACAACAAAAAAAGAATCCCTACCCTTCTTAGTCCTAGGCAACCCCAAAATAAAGTCCATTGAAATGTCGATCCAAGTTCTTTTTAAGAATAGCACGCAAATTGTTCCCAAAGTTCTATTGACAACTCAGTTTGTCCATCCGTTTGAGGATGACAAGTAGTAGAAAAAAACAATTTTGTGCCAATTTAGCCCATAAAGTATTCCAAAAGTAACTCAAGAATTTAACATCGCGACCAGAACAATAGTCCTAGGCATGCCATGCAACCTAACGACTTCTCTAAAGAACAAATCCGCAATGTTTGAAGCTTCATTGGTTTTATGACAACCTATAAAATGGCCTCTTAGAGAATCTATCCACAACAACAAAATAGAATCCTCCCTTCTTAGTCCTAGGCAACCCCAAATAAAGTCCATAGAATGTCAATCCAAGTTCTTTTTAAGAATACACGCAAGTTCCAAAGTTCTATTGACAACTCAGTTTGTCCATCCGTTTGAGGATGACAAGTAGTAGAAAACAACAATTTTGTGCAAGTTTACCCATAAAGTTTCTCAAAAGTAACTCAAGAATTTAACATCGCGACCAGAAACAATAGTCCTAGGCATTGCCATGCAACCTAACGGACTTCTCTAAAGAACAAATCCGCATGTTTGAAGCATCATCGTTTTATGACAGCTATAAAAAGTGCTGCCATCATAAGAAAATCTACTCT
>NW_027330606.1:94406-131720 GCF_022965805.1 Primulina eburnea
GTCTTGAAAAAAGCAATAAAGCAAAACACTTTTTGGCATGGCAATGCCTTGATAGCCCAAAAAGTTGTCACCAACCCTTCACCTCCCAGCGCCTGCAGATTATATTATAATAGTTTTTAATCAAATTAAAACCTTGGACTAAATTTAATGATCCAAAACATAGTTGAGACTAATTAAACATACGTGAATTACCCAAATCCCACTAGTTGAATAATTAATTTAAATTGAGCTCTACAAGACTCAATTAATTTAAATTAAGTCACACTTGAAATAATTTAATTTATTTGGACTCTACGAGGTCCACTAGTGTTTAATTAAATTCAACGACTTGAATATTAATATGTTGCATAAAATGTTTATGAAATTCACAATTTCAAATACAGTATTCACTGGCCAACTTTTAATTTAGGAACACTTCCAAAAATTAAAATTACATTTCTCTCATAGAAGTCATACTTCTATTTTTTCCCTTACACTTATAAACTCATTTATAAGTCGTTCAACAATTGAACTATTTTCTCCTTTATAGAAGTCATACTTCTATTTTCTTACGCTTATAAACTCTTTATAAGCCGTTCAACACATTGAACTATTTTACTTCTACGGGGATTAAAAGCGACACTTGTGTGGCCCTCAATGGTTCATTGATCACAACTAGCGTGGGTTCACATCTCATGTGATTCGGACTAAACATGTCCTTATCGAGCAACCCCAATTCTCCATTCTTACTTATCAACTCCTTGATAATAAAGAACGTCAGAACTCAAGTCTGATAGTACCAACCAATCAGTTAAACGCCTAAGCATCGCTTACATGATTCCCTAGGATATCAAATGATAGTGCCTGCAAGAACCATTCATTATGGTTAGCGTACAGTACGGTCCCTTCAACTCATATATCCCGATCGATTGCGACAACATGGTTTACGAGAGTTGTCAATGAATCGATACTAGGTGTCATGTGTAGTTGCATCGATGGTGTAAATCTAGAAACCCCTTTCATAATTACCACCATACTCTGGCCAGAGATTTCAACAACACACATGAAACACATAGGATATCCATAACCCGAAGGTAAGCGGTGAGATCCCCGACTACAATGCATCGACCTATATTGTTTCGCCAAACACCCAACCTTGCCACCGGACGACCCTGAAGAGTCGGTAAACAAGTCAAAGTGTAATTCTAGCACATAGAGTCTCAATGTTGTCCGCGTCATAAGGACTAATTATGTACAACCATAAACTAGGAAATTTCCACTCGATAAGTGAGAACCACTTGGAAAGTCCTTTTATGGAGGGTTGTTCAGTGCACTCTACAAGGAGCACCTATCTGCATGTTCGGACATCACAATGTCCCCTACCAATGAAACATGGTACTCACATCGCAGATACTAGTCTCTAACTCGAGCGGCCTATATCCTTCTTAGTGGCGGCTGAATCGACTAGAAACCGTTTAGAATATACAGTATTACAAATATGAGTTTCATGATACTCATCATATGAGCATCTCATATTCTTTCTACTATTTGTATATTCAAGGGGCTTTATCTATGCAACTAGCATGGGTATACAGATAAAGATGTGCCAAAATAATAATATCAAATATTACTAAAATAAAGATTGCTTATACATAGAGTTTCATTGTGAACATCGGCCAACACTTGGCTCGACGGGCACCTACTCTAACAATCTCCCACTTGCACTAGAGCCAACTACCCATATGCTTTAAACCCATTGATTCGCGATGCTTGTCGAATAATTGTTCAGGTAAAGGCTTAGCTAGTGGATCAACAACATTGTCTGCGGAGCCGACTGTGTCAATAGACACTTCTTCCTCTTTCCACAATCTCTCCGAGGATGTGGTACTTACTCAATACATGTTTGGACTTCTGATGAGACCTTGGCTCCTTTGCTTGAGCTAAAGCTCCCGTGTTGTCACACAACACCGGGACAGGAGCAACTCCATTAGGAATGACGCCCAACTCTTGGACGAAATTCCTTATCCAAACAGCCTCCCTTGCTGCATCCGATGCAACAATGTATTCGGCCTCTGTGCTGGAATCCGCAGTATTGTCTTGCTTGGAACTCTTCCAAGAGACAACAGCACCATAGAGCATGAATACAAACCCAGAGGTTGACTTCGAGTCATCGATATCGCTTTGGAAGCTAGAGTCGGTATAGCCTTCCAATCTCAGTTCTCCACCCCATAGACCAAGAACAACTTATTGGTCCTTCTCAACTACTTGAGGATGTCTTTCACAGCTTTCAGGTGTGGAAGACCAGGGTTCGATTGATATCTACTCACTATACTTAGTGCGAAAGCCACGTCAAGACGTGTAGATATCAAAAAATACATGATGCTACCAATTGCCGAAGCATACGGAATGCGTGTCATCGCCACTATCTCTGCATCAGTCTTGGGAGACAGACTTGGATAGGGACACGCCATGACACATTGGTAGATGTCCTCTCTTGGACTTATCCATCGAGAACCACTTCACGATGGTATCAATGTATGTGGACTGGGTGAGACCAAGCAATCTTTTCGATCTATCTCTATAGATCTGTATCCCAATACAAAAGATGCTTCACCCAAGTCCTGCATCGAGAACTTACTCTCTAACCATATCTTAGTTGATTGCAACATTCCTACATCATTCCCAATGAGTAGAATTTCATCAACATACAACACCAGGAATGTCACAACACTCCCACTGACCTTCTTATACACATAGGGTTCCTCAGGATTCTTAGTAAATCAAACTATTTGATTGTACTATTGAATCTAAGGTTCCAACTCCTAGATGCCTGCTTTAGACCATAAATAGATCTCTGAAGTTTGCATACCATATGCTCACTTCCGATAGATGTAAACCTTTCAGGTTGAGACATGTAAATCACTTTCTTAAAATCCCCATTAAGAAAGACTGTCTTGACATCCATCTGCCATATCTCATAGTCATACCATGCAGCTATGGCTAGCAAAATCCTTATGGACTTGAACATTGCAACTGGTGAAAAAGGTTTCCTCAAAGTCAACTCCTTGTCTTTGAGTATATCCTTTTGCCACCAATCGCGCTTTGAAGGTCAATACCTTTCTATCCGTCCCAAGTCCCTATGGGAACCGTTCCCTCAGGTGGATCTATAAGATCCCACACTTGGTTCAAATGCATGGAATTCATCTCAGATTCCATAGCTTCAAGCCATTTGGATGAACCGGCATCAGATAACGCTTCCTTGAAGGTCCATGGATCACATCCATGGTTAGGCTCATCATGGCCCTCTTCAAGAAGCTGACCATACCTCATAGGTGGTCTCGAGACTTTCTCGGATCTTTTAGGAGCTTGTATCTCCTCTCTTGGCTCTTCGGGCGTGGGTTCTATAATTGTGGGTGTCTCTCGAACCTCTTCGAGTTCTATCATCTCCCCTTTTCTATCCAATAGAAATTCCTTTTCCAAAAAAGGTTGCATTCCTAGAAACAAAAACCTTTGTTTCTTGGGGATGATAGTAATGATATCCAACTTAATTCCTTGGATATCCCACAAAGTAACATAAAATGGATCAACTATCCAATTTATCTCCCACTACTTGCTTCACATAAGCAGGGCTCCCATATTCTAATATAAGAATATTTGGGAGGCTTACCCATCCACATCTCATATGGTGTCTGCCTTTGAATGGACATTTAATGGAATATCTTTCAATTTTAAGTTATAGAGATCGTTTTCAAGTTCTCAAGTACCAATTAAACATTCATTCTTGTAAATGTTGCAAACACCTTTGCTAAATAAACAAGAATATCCATCTTTATCACAATAGAAATGGAAATAATGTTTTCACCAAAAATGTACAAGGAGCACCTATCTGCATGTTCGGACATCACAATGTCCCCTACCAATGAAACATGGTACTCACATCGCAGATACCAGTCTCAAACTCGAGCGGCCTATATCATTCTTAGTGGCGGCTGAATCGATTAGGAACCGTTTAGAATATACAGTATTACAAATATGAGTTTCATGATACTCATCATATGAGCATCTCATATTCTTTCTACTATTTGTATATTCAAGGGCTTTATCTATGCAACTAGCATGGGTATACAGATAAAGATGTGCCAAAATAATAATATCAAATATTACTAAAATAAAGATTGCTTACACATAGAGTTTCATTGTGAACACTCGACCAACACTTGGCTCGACGGGCACCTACTCTAACATAGGTTGCATGGCATGCCTAGGACTATTGTTTCTGTTCGCGATGTTAAATTCTTGAGTTACTTTTGGAAGACTTTATGGGCTAAACCTGACACAAAATTGTTGTTTTCTACTACTTGTCATCCTCAAACGGATGGACAAACTGAAGTTGTCAATAGAACTTTGGGAACACTTTTGCGTGTTGTTCTTAAAAAGAACTTGAATTGACATTTGTATGGACTTTATTTTGGGGTTGACTAGGACTAAGAAGGGGAGTGATTCTATTTTTGTTGTTGTGGATAGATTCTCTAAGATGGCACATTTTATAGCTTGTCATAAAACCGATGATGCTTCAAACATTGCGGATTTGTTCTTTAGAGAAGTCATTAGGTTGCATGGTATGCCTAGGACTATTGTTTCTGGTCGCGATGTTAAATTCTTGAGTTACTTTTAGAAGACTTTATGGGATAAACTTGGCAAAAAATTGTTGTTTTCTACTACTTGTCATCCTCAAACGGATGGACAAACTGAAGTTGTCAATAGAACTTTGGGAACACTTTTGCGTGTTATTCTTAAAAAGAACTTGGATTGACATTTATATGGACTTTATTTTGGGGTTGCCTAGGACTAAGAAGGAGAGGGATTCTATTTTTGTTGTTGTGGAAAGATTCTCTAAGATGGCACATTTTATAAAGTCCATATAAAATGTTAGGTTGCATGGCATGCCTAGGACTATTGTTTCTGGTCGCGATGTTAAATTCTTGAGTTACTTTTAGAAGACTTTATGGGCTAAACTTGGCACAAAATTGTTGTTTTTTACTACTTGTCATCCTCAAACGGATGGACAAACTGAAGTTGTCAATAGAACTTTGGGAACACTTTTGCGTGCTATTCTTAAAAAGAACTTGGATTGACATTTCTATAGACTTTATTTTGGGGTTGCCTAGGACTAAGAAGGGTAGGGATTCTATTTTTGTTGTTGTGGATAGATTCTCTAAGATGGCACATTTTATAGCTTGTCATAAAACCGATGATGCATCAAACATTGCGGATTTGTTCTTTAGAGAAGTCGTTAGGTTGCATGGCATGTCTATGACTATTGTTTCTGGTCGCGATGTTAAAATCTTGAGTTACTTTTGGAAGACTTTGTGGGGACCTGGACGCTGATCTTTTTCTTAATCATCTTTGGGATTTAATTATCGGTTCTGATTAACAGGGTCTAAAAATTTATCTTTTTAAAATACAAGTGCGGAAGGTAATGACATCTAAATATTATACATATCTGTATAAAAATACATTTCAGTATAAAAGTACAATACTGTACATTCTAAGTCTAAGGTTCGGTTACTAAGTTCAAGTAATAAACCAAATCTACAGTAAGTCCGGAATCACCACGCTAACTCTTCTTCTCTCCTCATCCTCTTGACCCCGATCCAGCCCCACCTGTTGTCATGCACACATACAAAACAAGACAACAGCCGGATAACTCTTGTGAGAATAAATCCCAGTATAACTCATGGTAAGCATGTATATATACAAAGTAAATCATGAAACGTTCTATCATGAATAAAATTAAACATAATAGATTTCATAATATATGAAATCAAATCAAAATAAGCATGCAGCTCAAATCAGATAAACATGCAATTCAAATCAAATCATATAAACATGCTATCATACTGAAAGCAATAAACCTGGGTTTCATAGTCTATGAAACCACATCTCTAAACACATGCAGTTCTAGTCAAATCATGTCTAGACTCGACTCAACTTTACTCTAGGGATCCGGGTGAATAAGACGTCACTGTCTGTCACGTACCCTCCCAATCGGGGTGACGTACGTCTTATTCCTAGACTTCGGTCATATCTGTATCGAATAATCTACAATAGGACATTGTCTGCTCCTATGTAACGATACACCGAACGTCTAGAAGTCTGACTGTGTCTGTCAAACTTTCCTATCTCAAATGCAATGCATATAAATCTATAAACAAAGCAGGAACATATCAGCACATAAACAAATCATATTCATATCAGAATATAACAATAATCTAGTATGTGATTTTGTTGGGAAACTCAAATAGGATCTTATTTGAGTTATGTCTTCCCGTATATCACATGAATCATACATTTGTCGTCCCTATCTGACGAAGACGATGATCTGTATTCAACTCTGTCCATATCAAATCTGAAATGACAATATCGAATACATAGTATCAATGAATAACTCAATATACAATCTGTTCTGATCAATACTCAATTCAGTATATAATCTGATCAATATCTGAACAAGATACAATCTGATTCATATCATTGATGTCACAATATAATCGAAATCATATCTGAATCTGAACAATCTAAATCAACTGATGTTTCGACGGTATGTCACTACAATTTGAATATCCCCGTCAATCTGAACATCACAAATATAATACTGGACTTCATAATCTGTGTCAATACAATTCATACTCTGAATACTAACACAATTCTAATATAGAATCTTAGTCAATATCTTTCACAAATCATAACAAATACAGAAACAGTCTGTTCTTTAATCTGACTTCAATTCTATGATGTCTAACATATCAAGAACATCATATATGAATCCCATTCAATTCTGACAATATCATAATTTCAAATGATATCATAAATCAATAAAACTTACGTCCTGTCGTAGCTGTCGACGAGAGGAGTACGGTACTGTGTCCGGATTACAAATCTAATAATTAAATCTCGCCAAATCGCAATATGAAGGTACGAAGAAATTTTGGAATCCCCTGTAGCTTATCTCGATTTCTACACTTGAGATGAAGGCAAAATGTAATATATATCATTGCATGGCTATCACACGTGTTTCCTCTCAATTTTTGCCCAATTTACTCAATAATTACGAAAATGCCATCCAGTAATTACGAAAATGCCATCCAGCCATGTCATTCAATAATTACGAAATTGCCATCCCAATATTTACGAAATTGCCCTTAAATTTAATTCAACTATTTTTCCACTTAATTACAAAAATGCCATCAATACGATTTTATTTTCGGAGTCTCACAAAATGATAACATCTCGGGCATTACAATTCTCCCCCTCTAAGATACGATTTCGTCCTCGAATTCAAAGGTAATCAATTCAGATATCAACACGAAACGTATACAAGAGGTAAATCAGAAAACTTATCTCAATGAATCAATTCTGAAATTTCAATCTCATATCAGATTCTGTCTTTCAGATATTCTCATTGACCTACTGACATTCTTACTGTGTTTTCAACAACAGGATAATCTTCATTCTGAATTCTCTTACTTCTACTGATTCTGATTCCAATCTGGAATAAGAATTCACTATACAATGTCATAATACTTCTCCAATCCTTCTGACAGAATCAATCTCATATTACTGGCTATACAACGTCCGTATAAACCAATCTACAACTCATCACATATCAGGACCATCATCTATTATCAAATCTGTTTATCTCAATCAAGGACATATACTGTCTTCAGCTTCAAATACCAATCGTCATCATCCGACGTTGGTTTCTTAAATCTGTCCTTTCTGAACTGTCTTAATAATTATTGTCATACAGGAATTCATACAGTGACAATAATTCATAACAACTAGTGCTAACATCCAGCACTAAAGCTGTATAGTGCTAATATCCAGCACAAAGCTGTACCAAAATCTTCCAATTTCTGGCTAGTACATTCTGAATGTCTGTCAATCTGTAAAACAATCTAAGAGAAAGCTCATAATATACTCTATTGCAAGTATCAAATCAATCATAAGTCACAATCTGATATAATCTACTGTGGAATTCTGATCTTTCTGACCACTTTTCTGACATTGATCTGTGTCAGTTGGTCATGTTTGTACGTTATCTGGTACAAACTAATAGATATAGATTGAACAATCTGTCAATCATAATCATATCATATCATATCTGAAAAGTATTGAAGTAATCTCATTATGAAATTCATCGAATTATACTCCCCATTTCTCGTCAGAACTATACAATTTCTGTAATAAATATTCTGATTTCTATCTTTCTGTCTTTTCTGTTAGCGATTCAGACATATCAATACAATTTCTGTCAACATTTCAATACAAATTCTGTCATAGCTGATCTAATCTGTCTATATCAACCCTATCTATTCGAATACCATACATTCTCAATCATCAAATTTAAAACTGAATCCACTACGGTACATTTCTGACCCTATCTGTGATTTCAGATTCGAACTATTTGATACAAACAAATCAGTTAATAACATAAATGAAAGAAAATATACCTACCTGGTATTCGGCTCTGACTATCTATATCAAGCTTTGCTGTACAATTTCGACACATCTGACATCACAAGATAATCAGTCTCATACAAAATACACAATAACATATCTGTTACATTCTGATCACATTCTGAACTGCTGTAACTCTCGAATTTAACTCTGATTCGGTTGGAACTGTATATACTCTCACTGGTTCACAATAATCTGCAGCATATACAGATTCAAAACACAGTAATATTACATCAGAGACGAAATATCAATATCCTATACAGATCTAGTGAGTTCAGTGAACTCATAATACAATGATTTCTGGTAAACATGTTCATGTCATTCTAATCAACTGTTATATCCCATCTGCAAATAAAATATGCTCCCAAAACAATATAAGATGTCTCAAATACTGATTTAGAACAATAACAATATTCAGCAGATATAAAGCAACAATCGAATAAAATAATCTGCCAAATTAGACAAAATACATTTCTGACAATTCTGACATTTCTGATCTTTCTGATATCAGTATCTTATCAGTCACTGATCACAATCTCAACTGTATCAGAATCAATCGGTATACTAACTGTAGTTATCGCATATTCTGAATACAATCTGTTTCAAGCAGGATTCATATCTGAATAATTTCTGTATACAATAATCCTTATTCTCAGAATAATCAATACAGTCTTCCGATCGTCGATTCGATCAATCAAATGCTGCAATTATATCAAAATATCATAGATATAACAAACATAGAATTATCAGAACATCTCTGAAGATACTGACACATGCCAAAGAGAAACACTAAATCAGATGTAACTCCTGGTCAGTACTCTTCTACTGATCTTTCAATTTATTCTGTATCATTCTGTACATACAATATTATTCTGTACTGAATTCTAAAAAAACAATCAGTATCTGATCTGAATTCAATTCTGAAATCTATCTTTCTGATATAAATCAAATCTAAAATCTTATCTAGGCAAACATCTGCCAACTCGTATATCACTGGCAAATATGCCAATGTTAAGCTCGATTTCAGTACATCTACTGAGTACATAAGGATACCATCTGTTTCTTTCTGTAACAATCGAGTCATATACGACAATATCAAAGGAATTCTAAATCTAGAATCCTTATTGCAAAAGCTCTACTCATTAGCTATATCTAATCTGAATCTTACCATGTCTGGAACAGATTCTACAATATTTCTGTCTTTCTGTACTTGATCATTATATCACCAATATCAGTAATGCAGTCAAATCAGACAATACAAGTACACCATACTCTGTCTCGATTTTCATTCTCATCTTACTGTATTATACAATATATCACAGAAATCTCTGAGATCAATCTTTCTTTCCCCAGAAGGTACAAAGATTAATACTACAACAATACAGACCCAACAGATAATGCATATCTCCATGCAACTCATTCCAGGATAATCTTAAGAAATGCATTAGTATATATCAATACATATGCAACATAATCATAAAAGATCAGTACCTGTCACTATGTCATCAAGTGTGCCCTGGGTCTGTTCCTCAATCACATATCCAAATGGTCTAGCCCTCTAAGATCTTCGGGGACCTCTCTGTGGACAAACCTTAGCAAAATGCCCAGACTGTCGACTGATAAGGCAACTACAAGTCACTCCCTGGCATTGCTCCGTGGGATGTCGTCCTCCGCACATTCTGCAGTAAACTCCAGTATAACTCGATCTCGAACAACTGGAACTAGAGGAACCACTCCCTAACTTCTTGAATGGCTTCTTTCGAGCTTTCAGCAAATCTTGCTTTCCACTCGTGCTGCCGCGATCAAATCAGAGAGGGGATTGCTGTGTCTGGGTTGTATCGCACACCCCCTTGTTAGTTATCTAATCAGACTCGCTTCCGCTCTCTTCGCTTTACTCAAGGCATCAGCAAAATGGTAAGGTCGCTGCATATTCATCAATGCAACTATCTCCGAGTTCAATCCTCTGATGAACTGATTTACTATAGCTTCATCATTCCCAGCTATCTGAGGAGCAAAATGCAGTAGAGTAGAGAATTTGGCGGTATATTCGTCAATATTCAGCTGTCCTTGGTTCAAATTCTCAAACTCTAATTTCTTGTCCTCCCGATACGAAGCTGAGAAAAATCGTCGATAAAATTCAGTTTTGAATACTTCCCACGAAATCACTGTACCTCTCGGTGCCCACATTCTTCTACTGGTAATCCACCAACTCCTGGCGGCCTCTCGTAACTGATAAGGCACCATTTTAACTCTCTGTTCATCTGTACAATCAAGTAAATCAAACAAGATTTCTATATCATCAAACCAGTTCTGACAATCTTCAGATGTCTCGGTACCATTCAAAACCGGCGGCTGTAATAACTGAAACTCTTTCATCTTTTCTTCTAGCTGAGTTTCTAATGCATCTATCTGTTCAGAAGAAGTACTACCCCTTTCTGGAAATCTCCGAGGCGGTATATCTGAATATCAAACAAATTAATATACAATCTATAAAATCTGTCTCAGCCCTCCTCTGATCATATACCTCTGATCTAGACTCGGTTCTGATTCAGGCTTAGTAATTACATGCTGCAACCAACTCAGATACAAACAACATGTAATAGGGAAAACAATAAATCATGCTAGCACACACAATGTAAGTCAACATTGAAATAATTCTCATGCTAGCAATCACATGCAAGGAAAGAAAACTCAATCTACCCCGCTCATTCTCTTCTATCTCAGTCTAAAGGATCTATCAACTCTGACTATCTCAATCTAAAGGATCTATCGCTCTGATACCACCTGTTGTGGGGACCCGGACGCTGATCTTTTTCTTAATCATCTTTGGGATTTAATTATCGGTTCTGATAAACAGGGTCTAAAAATTTTTCTTTTTAAAATACAAGTGCGGAAGGTAATGACATCTAAATAATATACATATCTGTATAAAACTACATTTAGTATAAAAGTACAATACTGTACAATCTAAGTCTAAGGTTCGGTTACTAAGTTCAAGTAATAAACCAAATCTACAGTAAGTCCGGAATCACCACGCTAACTCTTCTTCTCTCCTCATCCTCTTGACCCCGATCCAGCCCCACCTGTTGTCATGCACACATACAAAACAAGACAACAGCCGGATAACTCTTGTGAGAATAAATCCCAGTATAACTCATGGTAAGCATGTATATATACAAAGTAAATCATGAAACGTTCTATCATGAATAAAATTAAACATAATAGATTTCATAATATATGAAATCAAATCAAAATAAGCATGCAGCTCAAATCAGATAAACATGCAATTCAAATCAAATCATATAAACATGCTATCATACTGAAAGCAATAAACCTGGGTTTCATAGTCTATGAAACCACATCTCTAAACACATGCAGTTCTAGTCAAATCATGTCTAGACTCGACTCAACTTTAACTCTAGGGATCTCGGGTGAATAAGACGTCACTGTCTGTCACGTACCCTCCCAATCGGGGTGACGTACGTCTTATTCCTAGACTTCGGTCATATCTGTATCGAATAATCTACAATAGGACATTGTCTGCTCCTATGTAACGATACACCGAACGTCTAGAAGTCTGACTGTGTCTGTCAAACTTTCCTATCTCAAATGCAATGCATATAAATCTATAAACAAAGCAGGAACATATCAGCACATAAACAAATCATATTAATATCAGAATATAACAATAATCTAGTATGGGATTTTGTTGGGAAACTCAAATAGGATCTTATTTGAGTTATGTCTTCCCGTATATCACATGAATCATACATTTGTCGTCCCTATCTGACGAAGACGATGATCTGTATTCAACTCTGTCCATATCAAATCTGAAATGACAATATCGAATACATAGTATCAATGAATAACTCAATATACAATCTGTTCTGATCAATACTCAATTCAGTATATAATCTGATCAATATCTGAACAAGATACAATCTGATTCATATCATTGATGTCACAATATAATCGAAATCATATCTGAATCTGAACAATCTAAATCAACTGATGTTTCGACGGTATGTCACTACAATTTGAATAACCCCGTCAATCTTAACATCACAAATATAATACTGGACTTCATAATCTGTGTCAATACAATTCATACTCTGAATACTAACACAATTCTAATATAGAATCTCAGTCAATATCTTTCACAAATCATAACAAATACAGAAATAGTCTGTTCTTTAATCTGACTTCAATTCTATGATGTCTAACATATCAAGAACATCATATATGAATCCCATTCAATTCTGACAATATCATAATTTCAAATGATATCATAAATCAATAAAACTTACGTCATGTCGTAGCTGTCGACGAGAGGAGTACGGTACTGTGTCCGGATTACAAATCTAATAATTAAATCTCGCCAAATCGCAATATGAAGGTACGAAGAAATTTTGGAATCCCCTGTAGCTTATCTCGATTTCTACAATTGAGATGAAGGCAAAATGTAATATATATCATTGCATGGCTATCACACGTGTTTCCTCTCAATTTTTGCCCAATTTACTCAATAATTACGAAAATGCCATCCAGTAATTACGAAAATGCCATCCAGCCATGTCATTCAATAATTACGAAATTGCCATCCCAATATTTACGAAATTGCCCTTAAATTTAATTCAACTATTTTTCCACTTAATTACAAAAATGCCATCAATACGATTTTAATTTCGGAGTCTCACAAAATGATAACATCTCGGGCCTTACAACTTTATGGGCTAAACATGACACAAAATTGTTGTTTTCTACTACTTGTCATCCTCAAACGGATGGACAAACTGAAGTTGTCAATAGAACTTTGGGAACACTTTTGCGTGCTTTTCTCAAAAAGAACTTGGATTGAAATTTCTCTGGACTTTATTTTGGGGTTGCCTTGGACTAAGAAGGGGAGGGATTCTATTTTTTTTGTTGTGGATAGATTCTCTTAGATGACACATTTTATAGCTTGTCATAAAACCGATGATGGTTCAAACATTGCGGATTTGTTTTTTAGAAAAGTCGTTAGGTTGCATGGCATGCCTAGGACTATTGTTTCTGTTCGCGATGTTAAATTCTTGAGTTACTTTTGGAAGACTTTATGGGCTAAACCTGGCAAAAAATTGTTGTTTTCTACTACTTGTCATCCTCAAACGGATGGACAAACTGAAGTTGTCAATAGAACTTTGGGAACACTTTTGCGTGCTATTCTTAAAAAGAACTTGGATTGACATTTCTATGGACTTTATTTTGGGGTTGCCTAGGACTAAGAAGGGTAGGGATTCTATTTTTGTTGTTGTGGATAGATTCTCTAAGATGGCACATTTTATAGCTTGTCATAAAACCGATGATGCTTCAAACATTGCGGATTTGTTCTTTAGAGAAGTCATTAGGTTGCATGGCATGCCTATGTTAGAGTAGGTGCACGTCGAGCCAAGTGTTGGCCGACTGTTCACGATGAAACTCTTTGTATTAAACGATCTTTATTTTAATAATATTTGAATTTAATAATTTGGCGCATCTTTATCTTTATACCCATGCGAGTTGCATAGATAAAGTCCTTGAATATACAAATAGTAGAAAGAATATGAGATGCTCATATGATGAGTATCATGAAACTCATATTTGTAATACTGTATATTCTAAACGGTTCCTAGTCGATTCAGCCGCCACTAAGAAGGATATAGGCCGCTCGAGTTAGAGACTAGTATCTGCGATGTGAGTACCATGTTTCATTGGTAGGGGGCATTGTGATGTCCGAGCATGCAGATAGGTGCTCCTTGTAGAGTGCACTGAACAACCCTCTATAAAGGACTTTCCAAGTGGTTCTCACTTATCGAGTGGAAACGTCCTAGTTTATGGTTGTACACCATTAGTCCTTATGACCCGGGACAACATTGAGACTCTATGTGCTAGCGTTTCACTTTGACTTGTTTACCGACTCTTCTGGAGTCGTCAGGTGGCAAGGTTGGGTGTTACGGCGAAACATATAGGAGTCGATGCATTGTAGCCGGGGATTCACCGCTTACCTACGGGTATGGATATCCTATGTGTTTTTCATGTATGTGTGGGTTGAAATCTCTGATCAGAGTATGGTGGTAATTATGAAAGGGGTTTCATAGATTACACCATCGATGCAACCACAACATGACACATAGTATCGATTCATTGACAACTCTCGATAAACCGATAGTTGTCGAATCGGTCGGGATATATGAGTTGAAGGGACCGTACTGTACGCTAACCATAATTGAATGGTTCTTGCAGGCACTATCATGTGATACCTAGGGAATCACGTAAGCGATGCTGCTAGGCGTTTAACGTGATTGGTTGGGTACTATCAGACTTGAGTTCTGACGTTCTTACTATCAAGGAGTTGATAAGTAAGAATGGAGCACTTGGGGTATGCTCGAATAAGGACATGTTTAGTCCGAATCACATAGAGATGTGAACCCACGGCTAGTTGTGTCAATGAACCATTGAGGGCCACACAAGTACTAGCTTTGTAAATCCCGATGAGAAGTAAAATAGTTCAATGTGTTGAACGGCTTATAAATGTGTTTATAGGTGTAAAGTATAATAGAAGTATGACTTCTATGAGAGAAATATAAATTTTAATTTATGGAAATGTTCCTAGATTAAAATTTGGCCAAGTGACTAATGTTTTTGAAAATTGTGATTTTCATAAACATTATTATGGACTAAATTAAATTAATTCAAGTGTTGAATTAATTAATCACTAGTGGGCCTAGTAGAGTCCAAATAATTAAATTAATTCAAGTGTTGGATTAATTAAATAACATTGGGCCTTGTAGAGCCCAATTGGAATTAATTATTTAACTAATGGGCTTGAGTAAAATCAAGTAAAGTTTAATTGGGCCCAAAATTGTTTGAGACAATTAAAAGTCCATGGGCCTTGTAAAAGTTACAAGCCCACATGCAAAATATACTAGGGTTTGCATGCTTGGGAGACCAAGGGGTGGAGAATACTTTTGAATAAAATATTGCATGGCATGCAAGACAACTTTACACAAAACCAAGAAAAATTTTCTCCCCCCTCTCTCATTCTCAACTTGGCCGAAACCTCCTCCCAAAAATACTCTCAAATTTTTCTCTCTTTTGTTCTTCATTTTTCTTGGAGAATAAAACCTTCTCATTGAAAAATCCTCTTGATTTTCTAGTGCAAATCAAGAGGGGTTTTACCTTGCTTAGTGGTGGGCCTAATTCTTGAAGGAAAGGAGGTGTGCTTGTAGATTGTCATTCATTTCAAGAGCTTAGTTGCTAGTCAACTAAGTTGGTGCCATCATCAACCTTGTGAGGTTGATAGGTAAATTCTAAAACATCCTATGTATGTTTTATTTTATAAATATTACACTAAACCTAGGGTGGCCGAAAATTTCATGCTAAATTTTAAAATTTTTGACTTCCGTTGCGCTTCCGGCCACCGTAACCGGTCCGCTTTCAGCCTAGGACTATTGTTTCTGGTCGCGATGTTAAATTCTTGAGTTACTTTTAGAAGACTTTATGGGATAAACTTGGCAAAAAATTGTTGTTTTCTACTACTTGTCATCCTCAAACGGATGGACAAACTGAAGTTGTCAATAGAACTTTGGGAACACTTTTGCGTGTTATTCTTAAAAAGAACTTGGATTGACATTTATATGGACTTTATTTTGGGGTTGCCTAGGACTAAGAAGGAGAGGGATTCTATTTTTGTTGTTGTGGATAGATTCTCTAAGATGGCACATTTTATAAAGTCCATATAAAATGTTAGGTTGCATGGCATGCCTAGGACTATTGTTTCTGGTCGCGATGTTAAATTCTTGAGTTACTTTTAGAAGACTTTATGGGCTAAACTTGGCACAAAATTGTTGTTTTCTACTACTTGTCATCCTCAAACGGATGGACAAACTGAAGTTGTCAATAGAACTTTGGGAACACTTTTGCGTGCTATTCTTAAAAAGAACTTGGATTGACATTTCTATGGACTTTATTTTGGGGTTGCCTAGGACTAAGAAGGGTAGGGATTCTATTTTTGTTGTTGTGGATAGATTCTCTAAGATGGCACATTTTATAGTTTGTCATAAAACCGATGATGCTTCAAACATTGCGGATTTGTTCTTTAGAGAAGTCGTTAGCTTGCATGGCATGCCTATGACTATTGTTTCTGCTCGCGATGTTAAAATCTTGAGTTACTTTTAGAAGACTTTATGGGCTAAACTTGGCACAAAATTTTTGTTTTCTACTACTTGTCATCCTCAAACAGATGGACAAACTGAAGTTGTCAATAGAACTTTGGGAACACTTTTGCGTGATATTCTTAAAAAGAACTTGGATTGACATTTCTATGGACTTTATTTTGGGGTTGCCTAGGACGAAGAAGGGGAGGGATTCTATTTTTGTTGTTGTGGATAGATTCGCTTAGATGGCACATTTTATAGCTTGTCATAATACCGATGATGCTTCAAACATTGCGGATTTGTTCTTTAGAGAAGTCGTTAGGTTGCATGGCATGCCTAGGACTATTGTTTCTGGTCGCGATGTTAAATTCTTGAGTTACTTTTAGAAGACTTTATGGGATAAACTTGGCAAAAAATTGTTGTTTTCTACTACTTGTCATCCTCAAACGGATGGACAAACTGAAGTTGTCAATAGAACTTTGGGAACACTTTTGCGTGTTATTCTTAAAAAGAACTTGGATTGACATTTATATGGACTTTATTTTGGGGTTGCCTAGGACTAAGAAGGAGAGGGATTCTATTTTTGTTGTTGTGGATAGATTCTCTAAGATGGCACATTTTATAAAGTCCATATAAAATGTTAGGTTGCATGGCATGCCTAGGACTATTGTTTCTGGTCGCGATGTTAAATTCTTGAGTTACTTTTAGAAGACTTTATGGGCTAAACTTGGCACAAAATTGTTGTTTTCTACTACTTGTCATCCTCAAACGGATGGACAAACTGAAGTAGTCAATAGAACTTTGGGAACACTTTTGCGTGCTATTCTTAAAAAGAACTTGGATTGACATTTCTATGGACTTTATTTTGGGGTTGCCTAGGACGAAGAAGGGGAGGGATTCTATTTTTGTTGTTGTGGATAGATTCTCTAAGATGGCACATATTATAGCTTGTCATAAAACCGATGATGCTTCAAACATTGCGGATTTGTTCTTTAGAAAAGTCATTAGGTTGCATGGCATGCCTATGACTATTGTTTCTGGTCGCGATGTTAAATTCTTGAGTTACTTTTAGAAGACTTTATGGGATAAACTTGGCAAAAAATTGTTGTTTTCTACTACTTGCCATCCTCAAACGGATGGACAACCTGAAGTTGTCAATAGAACTTTGGGAACACTTTTGCGTGTTATTCTTAAAAAGAACTTGGATTGACATTTATATGGACTTTATTTTGGGGTTGCCTAGGACTAAGAAGGAGAGGGATTCTATTTTTGTTGTTGTGGATAGATTCTCTAAGATGGCACATTTTATAAAGTCCATATAAAATGTTAGGTTGCATGGCATGCCTAGGACTATTGTTTCTGGTCGCGATGTTAAATTCTTGAGTTACTTTTAGAAGACTTTATGGGCTAAACTTGGCACAAAATTGTTGTTTTCTACTACTTGTCATCCTCAAACGGATGGACAAACTGAAGTTGTCAATAGAACTTTGGGAACACTTTTGCGTGCTATTCTTAAAAAGAACTTGGATTGACATTTCTATGGACTTTATTTTGGGGTTGCCTAGGACTAAGAAGGGTAGGGATTCTATTTTTGTTGTTGTGGATAGATTCTCTAAGATGGCACATTTTATAGTTTGTCATAAAACCGATGATGCTTCAAACATTGCGGATTTGTTCTTTAGAGAAGTCGTTAGCTTGCATGGCATGCCTATGACTATTGTTTCTGCTCGCGATGTTAAAATCTTGAGTTACTTTTAGAAGACTTTATGGGCTAAACTTGGCACAAAATTTTTGTTTTCTACTACTTGTCATCCTCAAACAGATGGACAAACTGAAGTTGTCAATAGAACTTTGGGAACACTTTTGCGTGATATTCTTAAAAAGAACTTGGATTGACATTTCTATGGACTTTATTTTGGGGTTGCCTAGGACGAAGAAGGGGAGGGATTCTATTTTTGTTGTTGTGGATAGATTCGCTTAGATGGCACATTTTATAGCTTGTCATAATACCGATGATGCTTCAAACATTGCGGATTTGTTCTTTAGAGAAGTCGTTAGGTTGCATGGCATGCCTAGGACTATTGTTTCTGTTCGCGATGTTAAATTCTTGAGTTACTTTTGGAAGACTTTATGGGCTAAATCTGACACAAAATTGTTGTTTTCTACTACTTGTCATCCTCAAACGGATGGACAAACTGAATTTGTCAATAGAACTTTGGGAACACTTTTGCGTGCTGTTCTTAAAAAGAACTTGGATTGACATTTCTATGGACTTTATTTTGGGGTTGCCTAGGACTAAGAAGGGGAGGGATTCTATTTTTGTTGTTGTGGATAGATTCTCTAAGATGGCACATTTTATAGCTTGTCATAAAACCGATGATGCTTCAAACATTGCGGATTTGTTCTTTAGGGAAGTCATTAGGTTGCATGGCATGCCTAGGACTATTGTTTTTGGTCGTGATGTTAAATTCTTGAGTTACTTTTAGAAGACTTTATGGGATAAACTTGGCAAAAAATTGTTGTTTTCTACTACTTGTCATCCTCAAACGGATGGACAAACTGAAGTTGTCAATAGAACTTTGGGAACACTTTTGCGTGTTATTCTTAAAAAGAACTTGGATTGACATTTATATGGACTTCATTTTGGGGTTGCCTAGGACTAAGAAGGAGAGGGATTCTATTTTTGTTGTTGTGGATAGATTCTCTAAGATGGAAAATTTTATAAAGTCCATATAAAATGTTAGGTTGCATGGCAT
Organism: Primulina eburnea; assembly: GCF_022965805.1. Taxonomy (NCBI): domain Eukaryota; kingdom Viridiplantae; phylum Streptophyta; class Magnoliopsida; order Lamiales; family Gesneriaceae; genus Primulina; species Primulina eburnea. Next base: position 113,833 of record NW_027330606.1, read on the forward strand.
GCCTAGGACTATTGTTTCTGGCCGCGATGTTAAATTCTTGAGTTACTTTTAGAAGACTTTATGGGCTAAACTTGGCACAAAATTGTTGTTTTTTACTACTTGTCATTCTCAAACGGATGGATAAACTGAAGTTGTCAATAGAACTTTGGGAACACTTTTGCGTGCTATTCTTAAAAAGAACTTGGATTGACATTTCTATGGACTATATTTTGGGGTTGCCTAGGACTAAGAAGGGTAGGGATTCTATTTTTGTTGTTGTGGATAGATTCTCTAAGATGGCACATTTTATAGCTTGTCATAAAACCGATGATGCTTAAAACATTGCGGATTTGTTCTATAGAGAAGTTGTTAGGTAGCATGGCATGTCTATGACTATTGTTTCTGGTCGCGATGTTAAAATCTTGAGTTACTTTTGGAGGACTTTATGGGCTAAACATGACACAAAATTGTTGTTTTCTACTACTTGTCATCCTCAAACGGATGGACAAACTGAAGTTGTCAATAGAACTTTGGGAACACTTTTGCGTGCTTTTCTCAAAAAGAACTTGGATTGAAATTTCTCTTGACTTTATTTTGGGGTTGCCTTGGACTAAGAAGGGGAGGGATTCTATTTTTGTTGTTGTGGATAGATTCTCTTAGATGGCACATTTTATAGCTTGTCATAAAACCGATGATGGTTCAAACATTGCGGATTTGTTTTTTAGAGAAGTCGTTAGGTTGCATGGCATGCCTAGGACTATTGTTTCTGTTCGCGATGTTAAATTCTTGAGTTACTTTTGGAAGACTTTATGGGCTAAACCTGGCACAAAATTGTTGTTTTCTACTACTTGTCATCCTCAAACGGATGGACAAACTGAAGTTGTCAATAGAACTTTGGGAACACTTTTGCGTGCTATTCTTAAAAAGAACTTGGATTGACATTTCTATGGACTTTATTTTGGGGTTGCCTAGGACTAATAAGGGTAGGGATTCTATTTTTGTTGTTATGGATAGATTCTCTAAGATGGCACATTTTATAGCTTGTCATAAAATCGATGATGCTTCAAACATTGCGGATTTGTTCTTTCGAGAAGTCGTTAGGTTGCATGGCATGCCTATGACTATTGTTTCTGGTCGCGATGTTAAAATCTTGAGTTACTTTTGGAAGACTTTATGGGCTAAACTTGGCACAAAATTGTTGTTTTCTACTACTTGTTATCATCAAACAGATGGACAAACTGAAGTTGTCAATAGAACTTTGGGAACACTTTTGCGTGCTATTCTTAAAAAGAACTTGGATTGACATTTCTCTGGACTTTATTTTGGGGTTGCCTAGGACGAAGAAGGGAAGGGATTTTATTTTTGTTATTGTGGATAGATTCTCTTAGATGGCACATTTTATAGCTTGTCATAAAACCGATGATGCTTCAAAAATTGCGGATTTGTTTTTTAGAGAAGTCGTTAGGTTGCATGGCATGCCTAGGACTATTGTTTTTGTTCGCGATGTTAAATTCTTGAGTTACTTTTGGAAGACTTTATGGGCTAAACCTGGCACAAAATTTTTGTTTTCTACTACTTGTCATCCTCAAATGGATGGACAAACTGAAGTTGTCAATAGAACTTTGGGAACACTTTTGCGTGCTATTCTTAAAAAGAACTTGGATTGACATTTCTATGGACTTTATTTTGGGGTTGCCTAGGACTAAGAAGGGTAGGAATTCTATTTTTTTTGTTGTGGATAGATTCTCTAAGATGGCACATTTTATAGCTTGTCTTAAAACCGATGATGCTTCAAACATTGCGGATTTGTTCTTTAGAGAAGTCGTTAGCTTGCATGGCATGCCTATGACTATTGTTTCTGGTCGCGATGTTAAAATCTTGATTTACTTTTGGAAGACTTTATGGGCTAAACTTGGTACAAAATTGTTGTTTTCTACTACTTGTCATCCTCAAACAGATGGACAAACTGAAGTTGTCAATAGAACTTTGGGAACACTTTTGCGTGCTATTCTAAAAAAGAACTTGGATTGACATTTCTATGGACTTTATTTTGGGGTTGCCTAGGACGAAGAAGGGGAGGGATTCTATTTTTGTTGTTGTGGATAGATTCTCTTAGATGGCACATTTCATAGTTTGTCATAAAACCGATAATGTTTCAAACATTGCGGATTTGTTCTTTAGAGAAGTCGTTAGGTTGCATGGCATGTCTATGACTATTGTTTCTGGTCGCGATGTTAAAATCTTGAGTTACTTTTGGAAGATATATGGGCTATGTTAGAGTAGGTGCCCGTCGAGCCAAGTGTTGGCCGAGTGTTCACAATGAAACTCTATGTATAAGCCATCTTTATTTTAATAATATTTGAAATTATTATTATGGCACATATTTATCTGTATACCCATGCTAGTTGCATAGATAAAGCCCTTGAATATACAAATAGTAGAAAGAATATGAGATGCTCATATGATGAGTATCATGAAACTCATATTTGTAATACTGTATATTCTAAACGGTTCCTAGTCGATTCAGCCGCCACTAAGAAGGATATAGGCCGCTAGAGTTCGAGACTAGTATCTGCGATGTGAGTACCATGTTTCATTGGTAGGGGACATTGTGATGTCCGAACATGCAGATAGGTGCTCCTTGTACAGTGCACTGAACAACCCTCCATAAAAGGACTTTCCAAGTGGTTCTCACTTATCGAGTGGAAATGTCCTAGTTTATGGTTGTACAGAATTAGTCCTTATGACCCGGGACAACATTGAGACTCTATGTGCTAGAATTACACTTTGACTTGTTTACCGATTCTTATGGGGTCATCAGGTGGCAAGGTTGGGTGTTCTGTCGAAACACATAGGAGTCGATGCATTGTAGTCAGGGATTCACCGCTTACCTTCGGGTATGGATATCCTATGTGTTATCATGTGTATGTAGATCGAAATCTCTGGCCAGAGTATGGTTGTAATTATGAAAGGTGTTTCATAGATTACACCATCGATGCAACTACGACATGACACATAGTATCGATTCATTGACAACTCTCGATAAACCAATGGTTGTCGAATCGGTCGGGATATATGAGTTGAAGGGACCGTACTGTACGCTAACCATAATTGAATGGTTCTTGCAGGCACTATCATTTGATACCTAGGGAATCATGTAAGCGATGCTGCTAGGCGTTTAACATGATTGGTTGGGTACTATCAAACTGGAGTTCTGACATTCTTGTTATCAAGGTGTTGATAAGTAAGAATGGAGCAATTGGGGTATGCTCATATAAGGACATGTTTAGTCCGAATCACATGGAGATGTGAACCCACGGCTAGTTGTATCAATGAACCATTGAGGGCCACACAAGTACTAGCTTTCTAGATCCCGTTGAGAAGTAAAATAGTTCAATGTGTTGAACGGCTTATAAAGGAGTTTATAAGCGTAAGGAAAATTAGAAGTATGACTTCTATAAAAGAGAGAAAAATAGTTCAATGTGTTGAACGACTTATAAATGAGTTTATAAGTGTAAAGAAAAATAGAAGTATGACTTCTATGAGAGAAATGTAAATTTTGATTTATGGAAGTGTTCCTAAATTAAAATTTGGCCAAGAGAATAATGTAATTGAAAATTGTGATTTTCATAAACATTATTATGGACTAAATTAAATTAATTCAAGTGTTGAATTAATTAAACACTAGTGGACCTAGTAGAGTTCAAATAATTAAATTAACTCAAGTGTTGAATTAATTAAATCATATTGAGTCTTGTAGAGCTCAATTTAAATAATTATTTAACTAGTGGGACTTGTGTTGTAATGCCCGAGATTTAATCATTCTAATCAGACGTTGATTAATTGACGTAATGGAAGTCACAGGAACTCAAATGACGAAGCCGGGCGTTGGTTGATGTTAAGCCAAGATGTTGAATCGAACATCTCAAGATGTTAGGCCGAACATCTCGCACCCGAGCGGCAGAAAAGCACCGCCCGAGCGCGCAGGTATAATTGTGAGGGCCGAAAGTTCTTCGCCCTAGCGAGCAACTTTTGACCGCCCGAGCGACAGGAGATGTTCAGCCGAGGATCTCGACCGAAACTGACTCGACCTAGCGGTAGGTTTTGACCGCCCTAGCGAGCGACGTGTAAAATGAAGAATGAGCCACTTGCTTTTATGCATGTTACGAGTGTATATATATATATATATATACATGCAAGAATTCTTGGAGAATCAGAAATAAAGAACCGAGGGAAGCACTTGAGTTTGATTGAAGATTCTGACAATCTGTCCGTCTGTTTTTGAATCCGATTACGGTATTGAGTTCCTAGCAACGCAGGCTTCATTTGGACATTTGATATGGACAGAGTTGAATACAAATCATCGTCTTCGTCAGACCGGGACGACAAAGGTATAATTCATGTGATATTCGGGAAGCCCCAACTCAAATGAGATATCATTTTGAGTTGCCCAATAAAATCACATACTAGACTGTTAATTATGCCTTGTTATATTTATGCTTTGATTATAGAATTGTATTCAAGTGTATGAGACTATTGTCATATTCAGATATGAATATGATTATGCTATATTTACAGCTTGATATTCATTGCATTTAAGATAGGAAAGTCTTGACAGCCATTGTCAGACTTCTAGACGTTCGGTGTATCTCAACTTAGGAGTAGTCATTACTCCTATTGCCAGCCGTCGATACAGCTCGGACCGAAGTCTAGGAATAAGACGTACAGTCGCCCCGAGTGGTTGGGTAGGTGACAGCCAGTGACGTCTTGTTCACCCCGGGATCCCTAGAGTTATAGTTGAGTCGAGTCTAGACATGATTTGACTAGAACTGCATGTGTTTATAGATGTGGTTTCATAGACTATGAACCCCATTATTATTGTTTCAGTCATGATAGCATGTGTTTATGATTTAGATTGTTTATGTACATGTTCATCTGATTAGAGTTGCATGTTTGGTTAGATTAGATTTCATAGATGATGAGATCTATTACTATTGTGTTAATTTATTCATGACAGCATGTTTCATGAATTATTATGTGTATATGCATGTTTACCATGTTTTATACTGGGATTTATTCTCACCGGAGTTATCCGACTGTTGTCTTGTTTTGTATGTGTGCATGACAACAGGTGGGACAGGATCAGGGTCGAGAAGACGACGAGAGAAGACGAGTTTAGCGTGGTGATTCCGGACTTGGATAGATTTGATTTTAATACTTGAAATTAGTATTTGAACCTTAGATTTAGGTTGTACAGTGTTGTACCTTTATACTGAAATGTAGTTTTATACAGATATGTATATTATTAGATGCCATTACCTTCCGCATTTATATTTTAAAAAGAAAAATTTTTAGACCCTGTTTATCAGAACTGATAATTAAATCCCAACGATGATTAAGAAGATGATTAGCGTCCGGGTCCCCACATGGGTAAATTCAAGTAATGTTTAATTAGTCTCAAATATGTTTGAGATAATTAAATTTAGTCCATGGTTTTTATTTTGATAAAAAACCATATAATATGAATGCATGGGAGGTGAAAGGTTGGGAGACTACTTTTTGAGTTTTCAAGGCATGGCATGCAACTTTTTCTCCCAACTTTTCTACAACCAAGACAAGACTCTCCTCCCTCATTCTTACATGCACTTGGCCGAAACTTCAACATTTTTTCTCTCCATATTTCTTCTCTCCTTTTGTTCTTCAATTGTTGGAGAATAACACTCACTTCTCAAAGAAAAATCCTCATATTTTTCTAGTGCAAAATATGAGAGGATCTACATAGTTGGTGGTGGGCTTAATTTTGAAGGAAAGGAGGAAGCTTGTAGATCTTCATGCCATTCAAGAGCTTTGTTGTTTAACAACAAAGTTGGAGCCACAATCAATCTTTTAAAGATTGATAGGTAAAAATTCTAAACACACTATGAATGTCATTTTTGTGTTTTATTGTATTTGTTGCACAAATGAGGTGGTGGCCGAAATTTTTGACATAAATTTGTTTTTTAAACTTCCGTTGCGCTTCCGGTCACCGTAACCGATCTCCTTTCAAGTGGTATCCGAGCTATGGTTACGTTTTTGTGTAGCATTTACAAGATATTATATTGAGGGCGATTTCTAACCTCATGAGAATGAAATTTTGCAACAAAATTCAAGGTTTCATGGGGATTTTTCCGGGCAGCATGTTGCTGCCCGTGTAGGGCAGCTCGGGCTGCCTGAACAGCCCCTAATTTTAATAAAAAAAAAATTTTTTTGTTGCCGGAATCCGGCGACGGAGCTCCGGCGACGGCGATGACGGCTAGGGTTTCCAAAAGTGTTTTGGAATATCAAAGTGTCATGGGCCTTGAGTTGTTGGGCCAATGGATGGCTAACATGTTTGTGATTTTAAATGGGCTAAAATGTTTTTGGTGAAAAATAAGTTTTTGGGCCCTTAAGTTTAAAATTACAAAAGTTGAAAATTTTTCTCATGAAATAAATAATTTAAGTTGGACTTTAATTATTTATAGTAAATGGTGATTTACAAGAAATTCGGTTATAAATAAATTAATTTGAAAGTAGACAAAGGTGTTTGTATACTTTGTTAATTTAGTTTATAATCGTGGCGGTTAGTGATTGGATCAAGATATATAATATTTGATCAATTAATTATTGTGATAATTAATTGATGGTGTATGATATGTGATATTATGCATAAAGGATGATCAAAAGCCCAAGCCCAATTTGGTAGGTGTATGCTAGGATATTTTGTGTTGAATGATTGTAATAATTATCAAATTTAAAGTGGGCTTGGTTTATGGCTCGTTCCCACCCCATGAGATGTATCCCTATTTGCCATGGATATTTATTTGTAAATATTAGTATAGTGGATGATCAAGATTGGAAGATGGTGGCCATGATGATTATGAAGATCGAAGACATGTAAATATTGGAAGCTTATGTAATAGTTGCATTTGCATCCCGTGCATTTCCCTAGGATTGGACCTAAGCCCGTGTTTAGCTCACACGGTCCGTTAGTATTGGGGCGATTGATCATCCTTGTTTTGTTTACTGTTTATAATATATGCATGATATGTTATAAATAATGAGTATGTGCGTTATTATTATGATAATAACAAAGTTGCATGAATCCGGCAAACATACGATCAAACATGGCGAGCTTTTAAAATAAAAAAAAATATTAATGATGAGACCTTTCAAAATTAAAAACCCTCATTTTGAATAAGATTCAAAATTAATATCAAGCCCGAAAAGGGGAATTATAACTTTGTTTATAATTTCCTTGTCTTCCATCGACAATGGTTGCATGATGAACGCTACCCGTACTCGGGGCTCGGCTCATATTATTGGGGGAGCTTTGGGTGCCGGAAAGCTGTGACATCCATTGACATGGTGATGTGAACTACGTGGAACTCCCATGATTTCGGCTCATATTATTGGGGGAACTCATGGCGACCGTCCATTAAGGTTCAACATCGATGGGTAAGGCTTGACACGTGAAGATGAACGACGTCATATTATTGGGTCCTAATCAAACGTGAGACAAAAGTTTACGTAAAGGGTTGCATTATGATGCAATTGGAAACTACCTTTTAAGAATTGTGATTGGCTGATATTATTCGGGATCATAATTCGCTAATTGGACCTTACGTACCTACTGAGGAAAGGAGTTTCCCGTTTTCACTAGAGGGTAGTGAAAGATGTCAAAACAGTGGGAGCAAATATTTATGAAGTAAAAGTCCAAACTTCATATCTTACTAAATATTTTAAAATAGTCATCAACATTTATCTGTTTTTACTTTTCAGTACAAATTGACAATGTCTTCGATTCGCAATCCGATATCCATAATACTCGACAAACACATATTAACTGGACCTAATTACCTCACTTGGCTAAGAAACCTGAAAATCGTCTTGAATTCGGAAAGGGTAGCATATACACTGACTGAGTCGCCCCTTGTTGAGGCTCCGAATGACTGCAATCCTGAGGAATTGCAGGCTTACAAGGAATGGTGTGACCATGACTTGATAGCCAGGTGCTATATGCTGAATTCTATGAATGATGAGCTGCAGAGGCGTTTTGAGGGTGCAAAGAATGCTGCTGACATTCATTTGCACCTCAAGGAGCTCTTTGGTGAGCAAACACGTCCTCTTAGGCATGTTACCGTCAAGGAGCTAATCACTTTGCGCATGCGAGATGGGGCCTCGGTCCATGAGCATGGCCTGAAGGTGATTGGGCTCGTGGACAAGCTCGTTGGCATGGATCTGATCTTGCCTTCGGAGTTGACCACCGACGTGTTGCTCTTATCGCTGCCTAGCTCATTTGATCCTTTTGTGGTGAACTTCAACATGAACAAGCTAGAACCGACCCTTGAGGAGTTGGTGAATATGCTTGTTACGTTTGAGTCAACCATCAAGAAAGAGAAGTTGGTTCTTTATGTGGGTTCTTCATCTGGTACGAAGAATGATCCACATGGGAAGGGAAAGAAGTGTTCTTTCCAACGTCCCAAGAAGAACGTGCCCTTGTTGAGGCAATCTCCGAATCCCGTTGTGGCAGCCACACCAGTTAGGGCTGACAAGACTAGTGATGTTTGTCATCACTGCAAGAAGCCTGGACATTGGAGGCGAAATTGCAAAGAATATCTGGCCCAGAAGAGTTCTGGAAATAGTATGTTCTAAATTGAAGTAAACATTTCAATTAACTCTACTTCTTGGGTATTAGATACCGATTATGACTCACATCTCTGTAATGGGTTACAGGTGATGGGAAGAAGTAGAATGCTTATGGAAGGTGTGACCTTCTAGAGGATAGGCAATGGAGCAAGAGTTGCTGCCAAGACCTTAAGAAATGTTTACTTATTATTGAACAATAGTTTTAAGTTAATTTTATGAGATGTTTTGTTTGTACCTAATTTTGTAAAAAACATTGTTCCCATTTCTATTGTGATAAAAATAGATATTCTTGTTTATTTTGCAAAGGTGTTTGCAACATTTACATGAATGAATGTTTTATTGGTACTTGAGAACTTGAAAACGATCTCTATAACTTAAAATTGAAAGATATTCCATTAAATGTCCATACAAAGGCAGACACCATATGAGATATGGATGTGTAAGTCTCCCAAATATTCTTATCTTAGAACATGGGTGCCCTGCTTATGAAGCAGGTAGTGGGAGATAAATTGGATAGTCGATCCATTTTATGTTACTTAGTGGGATATCCAAGGAATTCAGTTGGATATCATTTCTATCATCCCCAAGAAACAAAGGTGTTTGTTTCTAGGAATGCAACCTTTTTGGAAAAGGAATTTCTATTGGATAGAAAAGGGGAGATGATAGAACTCGAAGAGGTTCGAGAGACACCCACAATTGAAGAACCCACACCCGAAGAGCCAAGAGAGGAGATACAAGCTCCTAGAAAATTCGAGAGAGTCTCGAGACCACCTATGAGGTATGGTCTGCTTCTTGAAGAGGGCCATGATGAGCCTAACCATGGATGTGATCCAAGGACCTTCAAGGAAGCGTTATCTGATGCCGATTCATCCAAATGGCTTGAAGCTATGGAATCTGAGATGAATTCCATGCATTCGAACCAAGTGTAGGATCTTATAGATCCACCTGAGGGAAAGGTTCCCATAGGGACTTGGGACGGATGGGAAGGTATTGACCTTCAAGGCGCGATTGGTGGCAAAAGGATATACTCAAAGACAAGGAGTTGACTTTGAGGAAACCTTTTCCCCAGTTGCAATGTTCAAGTCCATAAGGATTTTGCTAGCCATAGCTGCATGGTATGACTATGAGATATGGCAAATGGATGTCAAGACAGACTTTCTTAATGGGGATTTTAAGAAAGTTATTTACATGTCTCAAACCTGGAGGGTTTACATCTATCGGAAGTGAGCATATGGTATGCAAACTTCAGAGATCTATTTATGGTCTAAAGCAGGCATCTAGGAGTTGGAACCTTAGATTCGATAGTACAATCAAAGAGTTGATTTACTAAGAATCCTGAGGAACCCTGTGTGTATAAGAAGGTCAGTGGGAGTGTTGTGACATTCCTGGTGTTTTATGTTGATGACATTCTAATCATCGGGAATGATGTAGGAATGTTGTAATCAACTAAGATATGGTTAGTGAGTAAGTTCTCGATGCAGGACTTGGGTGAAGCATCTTTTGTATTGTGATACAGATCTATAGAGATAGATCGAAATGATTGCTTGGTCTCACCCAGTCCACATACATTGATACCATCGTGAAGAGGTTCTCGATGGATAAGTCCAAGAGAGGACATCTACCAATGTGTCATGGCGTGTCCCTATCCAAGTCTGTCTTTCAAGACTGATGCAGAGATAGCGGCGATGACAAAGCATTCCTTACGCATCTGCGATTGGTAGCATCATGTATGGGATGATATCTACACGTCTTGACGTGGCTTTCGCACTAATTATAGTGAGTAGATATCAATCGAACCCTGGTCTTCCACACCTGAAAGCTGTGAAAGACATCCTCAAGTAGTTGAGAAGGACCAATAAGTTGTTCTTGGTCTATGGGGTGGAGAACTGAGATTGGAAGGCTATACCGACTCTAGCTTCCAAAGCGATATCGATGACTCGAAGTCAACCTCTGGGTTTGTATTCATGCTCTATGGTGCTGCTGTATCTTGGAAGAGTTCCAAGCAAGACAATACTGAGGATTCCAGCACAGAGGCCGAATACATTGTTGCATCGGATGCAGCAAGGGAGGGTGTTTGGATAAGGAATTTCGTCCAAGAGTTGGGCGTCATTCCTAATGGAGTTGCTCCTGTCCCGGTGTTGTGTGACAACACGGGAGCTATAGCTCAAGCAAAGGAGCCTAGGTCTCATAAAAATCCAAACTAGTATTGAGAAAGTACCACATCCTCGGAGAGATTGTGGAAAGAGGAAAAGTGTCTTTTGACAAAGTCGGCTCCGCCGATAATGTTGTTGATCCACTAGCTAAGCCTTTACCTGGACCATTATTCGACAAGCATAGCGAATCAATGGGTTTAAATCATATGGGTAGTTGGCTCTCGTGCAAGTGGGAGATTGTCAGAGTAGGTGCCCGTCGAGCCAAGTGTTGGCCGAGTGTTCATAATGAAACTCTATGTATAAGCAATCTTTATTTTAATAATATTTGAAATTATTATTATGGCACATCTTTATCTCTATACCCATGCTAGTTGCATAGATAAAGCCCTTGAATATACAAATAGTAGAAAGAATATGAGATGCTCATATGATGAGTATCATGAAACTAATATTTGTAATACTGTATATTCTAAACGGTTCCTAGTCGATTCAGCCGCCACTAAGAAGGATATAGGCCGCTAGAGTTCGAGACTAGTATCTGCGATGTGAGTACCATGTTTCATTGGTAGGGGACATTCTGATGTCCGAACATGCAGATAGGTGCTCCTTGTAGAGTGCACTGAACAACCCTCCATAAAAAGACTTTCCAAGTGGTTCTCACTTATCGAGTGGAAATGTCCTAGTTTATGGTTGTACAGAATTAGTCCTTATGACCCGGGACAACATTGAGACTCTATGTGCTAGAATTACACTTTGACTTGTTTACCGACTCTTATGGGGTCATCAGGTGGCAAGGTTGGGTGTTCTGTCGAAACACATAGGAGTCGATGCATTGTAGTCGGGGATTCACCGCTTACCTTCGGGTATGGATATCCTATGTGTTATCATGTGTATGTAGATCGAAATCTCTGGCCAGAGTATGGTTGTAATTATGAAAGGTGTTTCATAGATTACACCATCGATGCAACTACGACATGACACATAGTATCGATTCATTGACAACTCTCGATAAACCAATGTTTGTCGAATCGGTCGGGATATATGAGTTGAAGGGACCATACTGTACGCTAACCATAATTGAATGGTTCTTGCAGGCACTATCATTTGATACCTAGGGAATCATGTAAGCGATGCTGCTAGGCGTTTAACATGATTGGTTGGGTACTATAAGACTTGAGTTCTGACATTCTTGTTATCAAGGAGTTGATAAGTAAGAATGGAGCAATTGGGGTATGCTCATATAAGGACATGTTTAGTCCGAATCACATGGAGATGTGAACCCACGGCTAGTTGTATCAATGAACCATTGAGGGCCACACAAGTACTAGCTTTCTAGATCCCATTGAAAAGTAAAATAGTTCAATGTGTTGAACGGCTTAGAAAGGAGTTTATAAGCGTAAGGAAAATTAGAAGTATGACTTCTATAAAAGAGAGAAAAATAGTTCAATGTGTTGAACGACTTATAAATGAGTTTATAAGTGTAAAGAAAAATAGATGTATGACTTCTATGAGAGAAATGTAAATTTTGATTTTTGGAAGTGTTCCTAAATTAAAATTTGGCCAAGAGAATAATGTAATTGAAAATTGTGATTTTCATAAACATTATTATGGACTAAATTAAATTAATTCAAGTGTTGAATTAATTAAACACTAGTGGACCTAGTAGAGTCCAAATAATTAAATTAATTCAAGTGTTGAATTAATTAAATCATATTGAGTCTTGTAGAGCTCAATTTAAATAATTATTTAACTAGTGGGACTTGGGTAAATTCAAGTAATATTTAATTAGTCTCAAATATGTTTGAGATAATTAAATTTAGTCCATGGTTTTTATTTTGATAAAAAACCATATAATATGCATGCATGGGAGGTGAAAGGTTGGGAGACTACTTTTTGAGTTTTCAAGGCATGGCATGCAACTTTTTCTCCCAACTTTTCCCACAACCAAGACAAGACTCTCCTCCCTCATTCTTACATGCACTTGGCCGAAACTTCAACATTTTTTCTCTCCATATTTCTTCTCTCCTTTTGTTCTTCAATTGTTGGAGAATAACACTCACTTATCAAAAAAAAATCCTCATATTTTTCTAGTGCAAAATATGAGGGGATCTACCTAGTTGGTGATGGGCCTAATTTTGAAGGAAAGGAGGAAGCTTGTAGATCTTCATGCCATTCAAGAGCTTTGTTGTTTAACAACAAAGTTGGAGCCACAATCAATCTTTTAAAGATTGATAGGTAAAAATTCTAAACACACTATGAATGTCATTTTTGTGTTTTATTGTATTTGTTGCACAAATGAGGTGGTGGCCGAAATTTTTGACATAAAATTTGTTTTTTAAACTTCCGTTGCGCTTCCGGTCACCGTAACCGATCCCCTTTCAGGCTAAACATGACACAAAATTGTCGTTTTCTACTACTTGTCATCCTCAAACGGATGGACAAACTGAAGTTGTCAATAGAACTTTGGGAACACTTTTGCGTGCTATTCTCAAAAAGAACTTGGATTGAAATTTCTCTGGACTTTATTTTGGGGTTGCCTAGGACTAAGAAGTGTAGGGATTCTATTTTTGTTGTTGTGGATAGATTCTCTAAGATGGCACATTTTATAGCTTGTCATAAACCGATGATGCTTCATACATTGCGGATTTGTTCTTTAGAGAAGTCATTAGGTTGCAGGGCATGCTTAGGACTATTGTTTCTGGTCGCGATGTTAAATTCTTGAGTTACTTTTAGAAGACTTTATGGGCTAAACTTGGCATAAAATTTTTGTTTTCTACTACTTGTCATCCACAAACGGATGGACAAACTGAAGTTTTCAATAGAACTTTGGGAACACTTTTGCGTGTTATTCTTAAAAAGAACTTGGATTGACATTTATATGGACTTTCTTTTGGGGTTGCCTAGGACTAAGATGGAGAGGGATTCTATTTTTGTTGTTGTGGATAGATTCTCTAATATGGCACATTTTATAAAGTCCATATAAAATGTTAGGTTGCATGGCATGCCTAGGACTATTGTTTCTGGTCGCGATGTTAAATTCTTGAGTTACTTTTAGAAGACTTTATGGGCTTAACTTGGCACAAAATTGTTGTTTTCTACTACTTGTCGTCCTCAAACGGATGGACAAACTGAAGTTGTCAATAGAACTTTGGGAACACTTTTGCGTGCTATTCTCAAAAAGAAATTGGATTGAAATTTCTCTGGACTTTATTTTGGGGTTGCCTTGGACTAAGAAGGGGAGGGATTCTATTTTTGTTTTTGTGGATAGATTCGCTTAGATGGCACATTTTATAGCCTATCTTAAAACCGATGATGCTTCAAACATTGCGGATTTGTTCTTTAGAGAAGTCGTTAGGTTGCATGGCATGCCTAAGACTATTGTTTCTGTTCGCGATGTTAAATTCTTGAGTTACTTTTGGAAGACTTTATGGGCTAAACCTGACACAAAATTGTTGTTTTCTACTACTTGTCATCCTCAAACGGATGGACAAACTGAAGTTGTCAATAAAACTTTGGGAACACTTTTGCGTGCTGTTCTTAAAAAGAACTTGGATTGATATTTCTATGGACTTTATTTTGGGGTTGCGTAGGACTAAGAAGGGGAGGGATTTTATTTTTGTTGTTGTGGATAGATTCTCTAAGATGGCACATTTTATAGCTTGTCCTAAAACCGATGATGCTTCAAACATTGCGGATTTGATCTTTAGAGAAGTCATTAGGTTGCATGTCATGCCTAGGACTATTGTTTCTGGTCGCGATGTTAAATTCTTGAGTTACTTTTAGAAGACTTTATGGGATAAACTTGGCAAAAAATTGTTGTTTTCTACTACTTGTCATCCTCAAACGGATGGACAAACTGAAGTTGTCAAAAGAACTTTGGGAACACTTTTGCGTGTTATTCTTAAAAAGAACTTGGATTGACATTTATATGGACTTTATTTTGGGGTTGCCTAGGACTAAGAAGGAGAGGGATTCTATTTTTGTTGTTGTGGATAGATTCTCTAAGATGGCACATTTTATAAAGTCCATATAAAATGTTAGGTTGCATGGCATGCCTAGGACTATTGTTTCTGGTCGCGATGTTAAATTATTGAGTTACTTTTAGAAGACTTTATGGGCTAAACTTGGCACAAAATTGTTGTTTTCTACTACTTGTTTTCCTCAAACGGATGGACAAACTGAAGTTGTCAATAGAACTTTGGGAACACTTTTTCGTGCTATTCTTAAAAAGAACTTGGATTGACATTTCAATGGACTTTATTTTGGGGTTGCCTAGGACTAAGAAGGGTAGGGATTCTATTTTTGTTGTTGTGGATAGATTCTCTAAGATGGCACATTTTATAGCTTGTCATAAAACCGATGATGCTTCAAACATTGCGGATTTGTTCTTTAGAGAAGTTGTTAGGTTGTATGGCATGTCTATGACTATTGTTTCTGGTCGCGATGTTAAAATCTTGAGTTACTTTTGGAAGACTTTATGGGCTAAACATGACACAAAATTGTTGTTTTCTACTACTTGTCATCCTCAAACGAATGGACAAACTGAAGTTGTCAATAGAACTTTGGGAACACTTTTGCGTGCTATTCTCAAAAAGAACTTGGATTGAAATTTCTCTGAACTTTATTTTGGGGTTGCCTTGGACTAAGAAGGGGAGGGATTCTATTTTTGTTGTTGTGGATAGATTCTCTTAGATGGCACATTTTATAGCTTGTCATAAAACCGACGATGGTTCAAACATTGCGGATTTGTTTTTTAGAGAAGTCGTTAGGTTGCATGGCATGCCTAGGACTATTGTTTCTGTTCGCGATGTTAAATTCTTGAGTTACTTTTGGAAGACTTTATGGGCTAAACCTGGCACAAAATTGTTGTTTTCTACTACTTGTCATCCTCAAACGGATGGACAAACTGAAGTTGTCAATAGAACTTTGGGAACACTTTTGCGTGCTATTCTTAAAAAGAACTTGGATTGACATTTCTATGGACTTTATTTTGGGGTTGCCTAGGACTAAGAAGGGTAGGGATTCTATTTTTGTTGTTGTGGATAGATTCTCTAAGATGGCACATTTTATAGCTTTTCATAAAATCGATGATGCTTCAAACATTGCGGATTTGTTCTTTAGAGAAGTCGTTAGGTTGCATGGCATGCCTATGACAATTGTTTCTGGTCGCGATGTTAAAATCTAGAGTTACTTTTGGAAGAATTTATGGGCTAAACTTGGCACAAAATTGTTGTTTTCTACAACTTGTCATCCTCAAACGGATGGACAAACTGAAGTTGTCAATAGAACTTTGGGAACACTTTTGCGTGCTATTCTCAAAAAAAACTTGGATTGACATATCTATGGACTTTATTTTGGGGTTGCCTAGGACTAAGAAGGGGAGGGATTCTATTTTTGTTGTTGTGGATAGATTCTTTTAGATGACACATTTTATAGCTTGTCATAAAACCGATGATGCTTCAAAAATTGCGTATTTGTTTTTTAGAGAAGTCGTTAGGTTGCATGGCATGCCTAAGACTATTGTTTCTGTTCGCGATGTTAAATTCTTGAGTTACTTTTAGAAGACTTTATGGGATAAACTTGGCAAAAAATTGTTGTTTTCTACTACTTGTCATCCTCAAACGGATGGACAAACTGAAGTTCTCACTAGAACTTTGGGAACACTTTTGCATGCTATTCTTAAAAAGAACTTGGATTGACATTTCTATGGACTTTATTTTTGGGTTGCCTAGGACTAAGAATGAGAGTGATTCTATTTTTGTTGTTGTGGATAGATTCTCTAAGATGGCACATTTTATAGCTTGTCATAAAACCGATGATGCTTCAAACATTGCGGATTTGTTTTTTAGAGAAGTCGTTAGGTTGCATGGCATGCCTAGGACTATTGTTTCTGTTCGCGATGTTAATTTCTTGAGTTACTTTTGGAAGACTTTATGGGCTAAACCTGGCACAAAATTGTTGTTTTCTACTACTTTTCATCCTCAAATGGATGGACAAACTGAAGTTGTCAATAGAACTTTGGGAACACTTTTGCATGCAATTTTAAAAAGAACTTGGATTGACATTTCTTTGGACTTTATTTTGGGGTTGCCTAGGACTAAGAAGGGTAGGGATTCTATTTTTGTTGTTGTGGATAGATTCTCTAAGATGGCACATTTTATAGCTTGTCATAAAACCGATGATGCTTCAAACATTGCGGATTTGTTCTTTAGAGAAGTCGTTAGCTTGCATGGCATGCCTATGACTATTGTTTCTGCTCGCGATGTTAAAATCTTGAGTTACTTTTAGAAAACTTTATTGGCTAAACTTGGCACAAAATTTTTGTTTTCTACTACTTGTCATCCTCAAACAGATGGACAAACTGAAGTTGTCAATAGAACTTTGGGAACACTTTTGCGTGCTATTCTTAAAAAGAACTTGGATTGACATTTCTATGGACTTTATTTTAGGGTTGCCTAGGACGAAGAAGGAGAGGGATTCTATTTTTGTTGTTGTGGATAGATTCGCTTAGATGGCACATTTTATAGCTTGTCATAAAACCGATGATGCTTCAAACATTGCGGATTTGTTCTTTAGAGAAGTCGTTAGGTTGCATGGCATGCCTAGGACTATTGTTTCTGGTCGCGATGTTAAATTCTTGAGTTACTTTTGGAAGACTTTATGGGCTAAACCTGACACAAAATTGTTGTTTTCTACTACTTGTCATCCTTAAACGGATGGACAAACTGAAGTTGTCAATAGAACTTTGGGAACACTTTTGCGTGCTGTTTTTAAAAAGAACTTGGAATGACATTTCTATGGACTTTATTTTGGGGTTGCCTAGGACTAAGAAGGGGAGGGATTCTATTTTTGTTGTTGTGGAAAGATTCTCTAAGATGGCACATTTTATAGCTTGTCATAAAACCGATGATGCATCAAACATTGCGGATTTGATATTTAGAGAAGTCATTAGGTTGCATGGCATGCCTAGGACTATTGTTTCTGGTCGCGATGTTAAATTCTTGAGTTACTTTTAGAAGACTTTATGGGATAAACTTGGCAAAAAATTGTTGTTTTCTACTACTTGTCATCCTCAAACGAATGGACAAACTG